>NC_142406.1:8609379-8909379 GCF_059441095.1 Idiotropiscis lumnitzeri
TGAGTTTATTTTTCAGTTTGAGAAGGGGGTTGGATTTGCCCACTTTTTGATGGCTGCAAATGGGTCATCAAAGGAAAGGGGCACTTCAGATATCCCCCCCCTTTTTTATCCTTCATGTATCATAGTGTTATTTATCATCGCTTATTGGATTCCAAACCTGCCCGATTTTGAATAGGCAGCCCTGTGGAAACAGGATAGGTTCTAGGATGCGTTCGCCCCCCCTTGTGGATCCATTTGTCTAATTCTCCTGTTCTCTCTTCCCCCGCTGTTATTCCCTTTGCCCCTCTTCTCTTTGTGCTATGTTGCAGATGAGATTGTCAGCACCTTGGGTGAAGGCACCTTTGGGAGGGTGATGCAGTGCATTGACCATCGCAGGTGTGTGTTCACGTTACAAACATACTGCAGATATTCTGTATTGCGACTATTTTCACTTCAATAAGTTATTCTGTCTGTGTGCATAAATTCAGACGCATGATAAGATAAGATAAGATAAGATGTCCTTTATTAGTCCCACAATGGGGAAATTTGAGGTGTTACAGCAGCAAAGATATAGATCACACAGAGTCGGCGGCGTAATGTAGCCGTTAATGTATAACATTAGCAGCAGACATTCAGAAAAAGCATGCAAATATACACAGTATAAACGTATCTAAGTGTAAGGAAACACTCCTAATGTTTGTCCATTATACGGAGGGGGAAACGCTGTAATGATAAAAACTACTGAATGATTGAAAATACTGCAATCATAAAAATATTGCAATGATAAAAGTACTGTAATGGTAAGAGTACTGAAATGATAGAAAAGTACTGCATGATAGAAAATACTGCAATGGTAAAAGTACTGTAATAGTAAAAGTACTGCAACGATAGAAAAATACTGCAATGGTAAAAGTACTGCAATGGTAAAAGTACTGTAATAGTAAAAGTACCGCAATGATAGAAAAATACTGCAATGATAAAAGTACTGCAATGATAAAAGTACTGTAGTAGTGAACATCCTGCAGTGGTAGAAATACTACAGTGATAGAAGTATTGTAATAAGAATACTGTAATGGTAAACAAAATACATCATTGGTCAATATTTAAGTACACCCTTGGCTGAAAGTACAGTAGTAGTTAATATTGCATCCTAGGACTGCACAATTGCACTAATGCCCTCCCGTTTGTAGGCCTGACCCAATGTTCTTGTTAAAAAGTCTGACAGCAGTTGGCAGGAAGGAGCGGCGAAATCTCTCTTTGGTACAGCGAGGGTGTAAAAGTCTGTCACTGAAGGAGCTGTAAAGTGTTCTCAGAGTGTCATTGAATGGGTGGGCTGGTTTGTCCAGCATTGATGACAGTTTTGCCGTCATCCTCCTGCCCCCCACTGAGTCCACAGAGTCCAGGGAGCAGCCCAGGACAGAGCTGGCCCTCCTCACCAGTTTGTCCAGTCTCTTTTTGTCTCGGCCCGAGATGCCTCCTGCCCAGGAGACCACTCCATAGAAGATGACTGATGAAACCACCGAGTCATAGAAGTTCCTGAGGAGTGTTCCCCGAACGCCAAAGGACCTCAGCCGCCTGAGTAGGAAGAGTCTGCTCTGACCCTTCCTATAGAGAGCGTCTGTGTTGTCGCTCCAGTCCAGTTTATTGTTCAGATGAACACCCAGGTACTTGTAAGTTGAGACCCTCTCAACGTCTGTTCCCTGGATATTCACTGGTGCAGGTGGAGAGTGCCGACGCTTGCGGAAATCCACCACCAGCTCTTTGGATTTCCCAGCGTTGATTTGGAGGCGGTTCTGCTGACACCAGTCCACGAACCCCTGCGTAACCCCTCTGTACTCCCGATCGTCATCGTCAGTGATGAGGCCGACAATCGCAGAGTCATCAGAGAACTTCTGCAGGTGACAGGTTGTGGAATTGTATTTGTAGTCCGAGGTGTAGAGGGTGAACAGGAAGGGAGCCAGCACAGTTCCCTGCGGCGCTCCCGTGCTGCAGAGGAGCACGTCAGACACACAGTCCTGTGTTCTCACGTACTGTGGCCGGTTTGTGAGGTAGTTGTGAATCCATGTGATGAGGTGGTGGGCCACTCCCGCCTGCTCCAGCTTGTCTCCCAATAAGGCGGGCTGGATGGTGTTGAAAGCACTTGAGAAGTCAAAGAACATGATCCTCACCGTGCCCCCCGCCTTCTCCAGGTGGGAGAGTGAAGTGTGGAGCAGGTAGATGATGGCATCATCCACACTGATGCCAGGCTGGTATGCAAACTGGAGTGGGTCCATTGAGGAGCTGACCAGGGGGCGCAGATGGACGAGGACCAGTCTCTCCAGGGTCTTCATCAGATGAGACGTCAGCGCCACTGGTCTGAAGTTGTTGAGCTCCTTCGGATGGGGTGTCTTTGGAACCGGAACCAGGCAGGATGTTTTCCACAGCTGGGGGACTCTGCCCAGCTTCAAGCTCAGGTTGAACATGTGCTGGACGATTCCACACAGCTGGTCTGCGCAGGATTTGAGGAGCTGGGAGCTGATCCCATCTGGGCCTGCCGCCTTCCTCGCCTTCATCTTCCTCAGCTGGTTCTTCACCTGAGATGTTGTGAGGAACAAGGCTGAGCAGGAGGAAGTGGTGGTTGTCTGATGTGGCTGGGAACTGGAGCCTGTGGAGAGAGAGAGGGGCGAGAGAGGGGGAGAGAGGGTCTTGTTCGCAGTGGCAGGAGGGGTGGGTGGGGGCTGCATCAGGGAAGCCTGAGCGGGGTCAGACATTTGATCAAACCTATTGAAAAATAGGTTCAACTCATTTGCCCACTGAAGCCCCCCCCCCTTCTGGGTCTTACCTGCTTGTCCGTGGCCTGAGATGGTCTTCAGGCCCCTCCAGACATCCCTGGCATTGTTCCGCTGCAGTTGTTCTTCCATCCGCATCCTGTAGGACTTTTTCCCCTCTCGGATCCTCCTTCTCAGCTGACGCTGCACTCTCTTCAGCTCGTCCTTGTCGCCTGAAACAAAAGCCCTCTTTTTCTCCTTCAGGAGAGCTTTAATGTCCGGTGTGATCCAGGGTTTGTTGTTGGAGAAACATCTTACAGTCCTGGTGGGAATGGTGTTCTCCATGCAGAAGTTAATATAGTCTGTAACTGTGTCTGTTAGACCATTAATGTCCTCACCGTGAGCTTCGCTGAATACCTCCCACACAGTTGTGTTGAAACAGTCCTTCAAGGCCTCCTCGGCTTCTCCGGACCATCGCTGAGCTGTGCGTGTCACAGCTGGCTGCCTGCGGACGAGAGGTTTGTACACAGGCAGGAGAGCAACCAAGTTGTGGTCAGCTTTGCCCAGCGGGGGGAGGGGCAGTGACGTGTACGCCTCCTTGGTGTTGGCATAGAAGAGGTCCAATATTTTATTGTCTCTGGTTTGGCATGTTACATATTGTGTGAATGAAGGCAGAGAGGAGGAAGGAGAAGCATGATTGAAGTCACCAGAGATAAGGAACAAGGCATTTGGGTGCTGTGTTTGTAGCCTGCTCACAGCTGCATTCAGTACATCACAGGCTGTCTCACCGTTAGCAGAGGGAGGCACGTACGCCGCCACCGCGATCACATGACTGAACTCTCGCGGTAAATAGACCGGACGCATGCTAACAGCTATCATCTCAATGTCCCGACTGCAAAGTTGATCCTTAACAGTTATATGCCCAGGGTTACACCATCTATCATTAACAAACACAGCCAGCCCTCCCCCTTTTCTCTTACCGCTCTCCAGTGTCCTGTCCGCACGTAGGATTTGGAAGCCGTCCAATTCCACGACGGCGTCCGGCGTTAGCTCTGTTAGCCACGACTCCGTGAACACCAGCAAGCTAGCCTCCCGGACAATCCTCTCGTGCCGGGTTAGCGCTGTTAGCTCGTCCATTTTGTTGGGGAGGGATCGAACATTCCCCATAATAACGGACGGGAGGACGGGGTGATATCGTCTCCTCCTTGCCTGGCGTTTAGCCCCCGCACGACATCCCCGTCTCTTCCTCCTCAGCTCGCGGGGAATATCGGGTCTCGCTCCGGGAGCACACGCGGGGTTAGCACGGAGTGCTAACAGCTGATCTCTTGTGTACACGATCGATCCGTAGCTCCGAGTTTCGTCTCCGGACACGATCGCGCAAAAAACAGCCCCCAACAGTAGTAAAACCACCGCAAGTTGGATGTCCATTGCTGAGGTGAGGTAAAAATAAAATAAAAAGGGTAAAGGGAAAAAACACACGAAAAAGGCTCAATAGTGAGCCACGCTGCTGTAAAATGAAATGCAGGTTGTGTATTTTTATTCATTTTTTTTAAATTTTGACTTAACATTTTTTTTTTTTTTTTAAGGGGAGCATCCAGTGTTGCTTTGAAAATTATCAAGAATGTGGAAAAGTACAAAGAAGCAGCTCGCCTCGAGATCAATGTGCTCGAGAAGATCAACGAGAAGGATCCTGAAAACAAATTGTAAGTTATACAAGTGGGGCCAGAATATTTCTTCCCTTTGGACCAATTACCTTCTAGTTTTGTAATACTTGTCATTTATTGAAATCTTTCCATGCTGTTTGTTTATCCTGCAGCCTGTGCGTGCAGATGTACGACTGGTTTGACTATCACGGTCATATGTGTATCTCCTTCGAGCTACTTGCTCTCAGCACGTTCGATTTCCTGAAAGAGAACAACTACCTGCCGTACTCCATTGGTCAAGTCAGACACATGGCCTACCAACTCTGTTTAGCTGTCAAGTGTAAGTTCAAATGTCTTCTCATTTTCAGGGTAGAATAGGAGAACATCCTAAAATTTGCTAAATCAGTTTTTTTTTTTTTTCATACCGTTTAGGGGTGGGCAAACTTTTCAATTGGTGGGCCACAATGGGTTCTAAACTTTGACAGAGGGGCCGATGGATGGAGTGTTTTGGTAACCTCACCTCATCGGTGAAACAAACTACATTTAATTTTAAATGAAAATGAACAAAATATCTGTCTTTGACACACCACAGTATTTAGAAAATAAGACATTAACAAGGTTTATTCATTTAATTTTTTTCATTTTCGGCGGGCCGGATTAAAACGTTTAATGGGCCGCATGTGGCCCCCGGGCCGTAGTATGCCCACGCCTGTCTTAGAATATGCCAGATAAAATTGTCTTGCTGAGTTACCACTCAAACCAATAGCAGTAACAACGGCATGTTTCTTGTCCTACTTCACAGTTCTCCATGACAACAAGTTGACGCACACAGACCTCAAGCCTGAAAACATCCTTTTTGTCAACTCGGATTTTACAATGTCCTACAATGTGGAGAAGGTAAGACACAGTAGAAGACTGTTAATTAATTAATTATTAGTTTTATTATTTTTTAATTAATTAATTAAATTAATAATTAATTAATGAATAAAACTAATTAATTAATTAATAACTGTGTTAATATTACTTAAGTAAGCTTGTTAATATCACTCTGAGAAGCTCTGGATAAAATCTGAATGTGTTTATTTTTTATTGATTATTATTTCAATTGTATTAATTCATGTTTTCCCCTGAAGAAATGGTAGATAACAACTGGCACAGTTTATGTGATCTGGTCGGAATGAATTTAATTTATCTGATTTTTCACATGTTTGCCTTTTTTTAATTTTTTTTTTTTTTAAGCAAAACACTTAAAGACAATGTTTTGTGTGTGGCAGAAACGAGAAGAAAGAACGGTGAAGAGCACAGCCGTACGTGTGGTGGACTTTGGCAGTGCCACTTTCGACCATGAGCATCACAGCACTATTGTGTCCACGAGGCATTATCGAGCCCCTGAGGTCATTTTAGGTGAGGATGACTCACTGAAAAGTCAACCTATACAGTGTTATTTTAATTTGCTGAGGAAATTTCGGTTGATAAGGAACGAACGCTTTTGTCTCAGCTGTCATTTATGCTCAATTGTGTGTGTTGACACATTGTTATATATCTGTTTACTCCTTGTTTTTGCTGGTCAGAAATGGGCTGGAGCCATCCTTGTGACGTGTGGAGTATTGGCTGTATCCTGTTTGAGTACTACCTGGGCTTCACATTGTTTCAGGTACACAACAACCTGTTTAAATTTATGTAAAAGTATATTCAATTTATATATGGGTGTGCTACACAAATGTATGTCAGGGAAGTGGTGGGATTGGCTTCACTGTTCGAATACTTGTGTGTATGTTGATTATAGGATTTGATTAAAAAAAGAAATCTGCAATTGCGCTAAATTGGGGAAGCAGTAATTATATACCAACTGCAAGGCACCGACTACGAGAGTGAGAGCACTAAGTTGCTGTTGGGCATACAGTACACTGATATCATTTGAATCTGTTTTTTTTTTTTTTTTTTTAATCAGACTCATGACAACAGGGAGCATTTGGCCATGATGGAGAGAATCCTTGGACCTGTGCCATCCAGAATGATCCGCAAGACGAGGTGAGAACAACATTGACCCGTGCAAGGCTGCTGGAAGCCTGTCTGACGGCATTTCATACACAGAATTGCTAGGTTAATCCGAATGTTTGAAGTACACACTTGCAGTGCGGACCGAGGTCTTTTTAGTTAACAAAAACTAATGAAATAACTAAAATTGAAGAAAGGAACTCAACTAAATAAAATAAAAATATATAGAAAATAATTATAATTATAGTGAAAGCGTTATTGTTTTGGTTCATTTATGGAGACCAATACAATATGTATCAAAAAAAATCTATGATACACTGGACAACCGCGTTTCATACTTTTCGACAGGAATTCAAGACACAAATCCCCATAAGAATTTGGCAACTTGGCAAACAAGGTTTGGGAAGTGAGATCGCATTAGTTTTATTTTTTTAAGACAGGGTTGTAATGCATTTAACTTTAGATGCAGAGTTATGCACGGCACTTCTTGTACTTCAAAGTCTGTGGACTCTTATAAACTACTTGTATGATTTGTGAGTGGTTGTTTTTTAAAATATTTTTCAGTGTTTACTATGCAGCACTTAATAATCATAAACACAAGCTTTAATAAAGACTAATAAAAACAAAATTAAAGCGCGGCATTCTCAGAAAAAAACAAGTCTAATTAAGTTTAACTATTTTCAAAAACATAACAAAATGATGAAAATTCCAATACTATTATAGCGCTGACGCAAACCACCTTTTTCAGGAAGCAGAAGTATTTCTATCGAGGCCGTCTTGACTGGGACGAGAGCACCTCAGCAGGGAAATACGTCCGGGAAAACTGTAAACCTCTGAGGGTGAGACCAGTGAGACAAGAATGCATCGACGCCAACGTAAGAGTGTTGTAACAATGACTTGATTTGTTTCTTTTTGTTTGTCCTCGCCCAGCGATATTTGCTGTCAGAGGCGGAGGAGCACCACCAGTTGTTTGACCTCATCGAAAGCATGCTGGAGTACGAGCCCTCCAAGAGGCTGGTTCTTGCCGACTCCCTCAAGCATCCGTTCTTTGACTTTGGGGGGAGTGGCGAGGCATCAGGCAGTAAAAGCTGGGAAGCAAACCGGGATATTAGCAGGTGATCCGGAGCACCTCCTCCAAAGTGTGGTTCAGCAGTATTTTCTACACAGAGCAGGTCAACTTTTACGGTTTCTGTTGTTCATCATTAAGGCATGGACACATTCCTGCTACTTCAGTATCCACTTCTGCAGCTAAGCGAGGTGTGCAGAGCTCTCCATAAGACTGAGTTGGTCTATCAATCAGAAATCTTGTATGGTCAGGGTTTCAAGAAGACTATGACGAACAGACTCATGTACCCAAACTAGCCCTCTATGCATCTCACGTCTTCCTCCTGACATCACCCACCTTCCGTCCAACCATGGTTATTTTTTGGGGGGACTTTCTCAAGGAAATATGCGCAATGTCAAGTCATTTTTGGAGAAGAAATGTCTTCCCCGTGCGGAGGATGATGAAAAGAGAGATTTAAAAAAAAAAAAAAAAAAAAAAAAAGCAAGCATGCAGTCCCAAGTCATCCACAAGAAGCATCCATCACCTTCGGAAACATGTTAAATCCAGTGACAATGCAAAATGGCGGCAAACTAAATACTAATTCTTCCTGTCATGAAAATTCCAAACTGATGCAAGTGTTTGTAAAATGTTTGGTTTTTGATAATGAGCACTTGCACCAAACAGGCATTTTCCGTATAACCTTTAAGCATATATAGATCTACGCCATAAAAAAGCCTTTATTATTTACCAATAAGACACACTCGCTGTCGTCTTACTCGTTATTAACTCCACCAAGCATGAAGAGAAAGCAACATTTTCTTGATCATGGCTTTATCTATTTGTATGTGATTTTGTTTTGTATAGGTCACTGATGGTGTAGTGGTACACTCGCCTGAGTTGTGTGCGGGCAGCGTGGGTTCAGTTCCCACTCAATGACGGTGTCTATGTCTGCCCTGTGACTGGCTGGCGACCAGTTCAGGGTGTAGTGCGCCTTTCGTCCGTAGTCAGCTGGGATAGGCTCCAGCACCCTCCCGTGACCCTGTACAGGATAAGCGGTGTGGATCATGACATTTTGTTTTGTTTGTACATGTGCATTGTTTTCTACACGTGGTGATGTGTGCGAGGGTGCGTCCGCCTGGTATGACACTTTTATATAAATGTCCTACGCTGTGACTTGTAGCTTGCCTAAGCTGTGGAATTGTCTCATACTTTTAAAAACAAAAAGTATAAATTGCCTTTCCACAGGTGTGACGTCATCACACCTGAGGTTTTCCCCACTGAAGATAAGCACAGATCCCGTGGGTTGTCCGAATGAGCTGCACAAAACTGTTTGATATTTATTTTTGTGTGGTTTTGGGGGCGGGATTAAAATAGGTCATTGTTCTCACCTCCCATATACATGGATTGTTTTTTGTACAAAATGAAAACCTATAAAAGTGTATATATGTATGATGCTGTAGATTAAAGTGAAAGTCCTCCTTTCCAAAAGTAAACTGTTGGGATTTTGTGAGTAAATGTAATTAATAAATGAAACATTTAATTAATTAATGACAATTTTTATAAAACATTCCTTTGTGTATTTATATATTTTATTTTGGCACTTTCACTTTATGGACATATAACTAAATTTGTCATTAATTAAATTATCAATCCTTATATGTGAAAAAAATATATATAATTTCTGCATTTAATTAATTATTTCTGTATCTAATTAATTATTTATGTGCTTATTTAATTATTGCTGTATTTAATTATTTCATAGTCCCGCGTTGCAGTGCTTCATGCATTAATTTTATCTGGCAAACTCACCCATCAAAGTTAGTGGGCGGGGCTAAACGCCGACAAACTCCAATCTTGTCTTTGCTGTGACCTGTTGTGGTTGCTAACATGGCGGCTGCGACGACGAAGGACTTTCAAGAGCTCCCTTGATTGAGCGGTCGAGGCTTGTATTTAGTTATTTACTTGAGTATTCAAACCATGAAATAATTAAATACAGAAAGAATTAAATAATTGTATAGATTTTTTTTACATATAATCATTGATAATTTAATTGATGACATATTTATTCATTTAATTCCACATTTAATTAATAAATGAAACATTTCATTGGTTAATTACAATTTTAATTAAACATTTCATGGCATGTTTATTTAATTTTGTCACTTTCAGTCCTCCATACATCCTAACCCACGTTGTTGGAAAACCTGTTTGCGATTTAGTGGTAATACCTCATTACGCCACAAGGCGGCGCATATCACAATCAGATGGACGAGAAGACTGTCTGGTCAGCGTCGTGTTCAAACGACGTTATCTCTTGTGGAAATCATAAAACATTTACTAACTGACTAATATATGTATCTAATGAGTTGTTTGTTTGTTAGGACAACAAAGTATACGCGTATATGGACGCGAAGAGCTGTTTTCTAACGAATGAGCCCTCATGTTGAGCTGCAGCCAAGCAGGGCCCCGAGGCGAAGCCTCATTGCAAATGTGTTCCAGTAAGTTTATTTTTCCTTTTTTGACTTGTTGAAGATACATTTTATTTTATTTTATATTATATTGTTAAACCAAATCCGAGTTCTATAAGTGTTGAACACGATTTTATGTGGTATCATATTTTACTGTGATAAAATGAGCAGACGAGGATGCTAATCGCCGATTAGCATCATGCTAATCGGCGATTAGCATGATGCTAACGATCATCGCGGGTGGCTAAGTTAAAGTTCTATTATTGGCGTTAATTTTCTTTCGGTTGCATAAAATCTAGACAGGCATAGTTAATTGAAGTTGATTCATTTCAATTATTAAAACATAGAATGTGAAATGCTACACTTTTGTTTTGGTCTACCTAATCATTATGTAATAATATATATAGTAGATTCCAGAAGAACGGCAGAACATGGTAGGTTAATTGAACACTCCAAATTGTCCCTACTGCCCGAATATAGCTGGGATATGCTCCAGCACCTCCGCGACCCTTGTGAGGAGAAGTGGAACAGATAATGGATGGATGGATGGTCTCACCTAATCGGCTCCGGAAGTTCCAATTGACAACAACGCACGGGAGATCGACTTGGACAGGTGTGACCCTTTCAAGTAAGCTTCCCCATCTGCTGATTCATTCTGTGTCACTTCTGAATGATGTTCACCCACTGCCCCAATTTTTCATCTAGTCATTCTATGGAAGGGTGGAGGTGCTCAGTTGTCCCTTGGCTCAAAAGGCATATTTTTGGGGACTATTGTGAAAAAAAAATGGAATTGTTTTTTTTTTGTTTTTTGAGCCACTTTGTTGAGTCAAATCATCCATCTATCCATCCATTATCCGAGCCGCTTCTCCTCACGAGTGTCGCAGGCATGCTGGAGCCTATCCCAGCTGTCTTAGGGCAGTGGGCGGGGTATGCCCTCAACATTTCCTTGCATTTACAGATATGGAATTAATATTATCTAGATTTTTTTTTTTTAATATTTCTATTTTTATAGTTATTATAGGCCATTATCTTGAGTCTTTTGTGATATCATAATTTCCGCAGCAAACAAGCAGGTGCTGGACTATTTTTGGTTTCATTGTCTTGCTGTTTAATTGGATAATGGGAATTGCGTCTTCTGCTAATCCGCTTTAAGAACCAGTTACTGAAGCTACTGGTCAAATCCTTAAAAGGAGACTCACATAGAGTACACTAGCACACGCACATTGCAATACTGCAGACGAGTCAATCAATGGACCAGGTTCATTTTAGCTGTAACATCTACTTTGGATTTTGGTTGTGAGGGGATAAGCCACGCCATCCCCACTTCCAGGTGTGTTTCTGTAAAAAGAAAACTTTTTGCTACTTAGGTAGTGTGCGCTAATGATTTTCCTTTTGTTCAGTTGCAGATTTGGAAACAAAAGACATTTTTTGCAAATGGATTCCATCTTGTCCCTGGGTGCCCCCCTCAAGCAATTCACTAGCACGTGTGTGCCGGGAAAGAGCAGCTCGCCTCCTCAAGGGGCCAAAGGTCGTAGAAGCAGCTTCACGCGCCGGAGGAGCATCAGCCGGCGGAGAAGTCTGCCCTGCGGAGGCCAGAAAGTTCCAGACTCGCATTGGCTAAGAGTGTACCAGGCTGAACTGAAAAGAGAGAGGTAACGTAACATACATTTTTTCATTAAATTCAATCTTTTTTTTTTTTTTTTTTTGCATACAACTGGCAGGTGTGTCAAGCTCAATTTTGTCGCGGGCCTCATTGTAGTGCGTATACATTGATATCATTTTCAACTAAGTTATCTTTTCACCAACTAAAATATGCACTGCTATCTTGCAAACATGCAACTCCCCCCTTAAATATCCATATTTATTATTTGTTTTTTTCCAAACTTTAATATGGTAATGTAACGTTCAGATTTAATTTCTACTTGTAAAAATGACCTTGAAATTGTTCATTAAATTTTATTGATTTAAAAAAAAAAAGGCAAACAATCACGCTAATACTCTTGTGCCCTAACAAGTCCTTAATGAGTTTCCTTTTTTGGCAAAATGTTTTTTTGGAGAATGTTATTTTCCTCAGTGCAATTCCTCAGAATTTTTCCCTCATTAGAATCTAACATCTGATTCTGTGTGTTGTTGCTTTTCTATCCCCATGTCACCTTTCAATTTGCTTGCAGGTCATTTTACCTGACCCTAAAGTAATAATTGAGACCTTAGGTAATGTAATGGAGACCATTTTTGAAGTGCCTCTAAATAACTTTTATGAATTGTATCGACATTAAGAATTGACTTCACTCAAACATTTTGACCATGCAGCAATCATGTTATGGTAGTGATGAAGCATCATAGAATTTATTGATTCTACAATTTCATAAATCGGATGTTATCCCTATTTGCAGTTATGGGTAGTCCGTCTCTACCGACAAAACTATTACTGGAGCTAACTTGATATTTTCTGCCTCTTCTTACTCCTAATTACACCGCATCTACATTGACACTATTGCCTTTCCAGTATATCAATAAAAACCCAAGAACACAAATGTATGAAATAGTGACGTTACAAAAAATGAACCACAAACGTGTGACCTGCTCCTATTGACCCAACCACTAGGGGGCAGCATACTTTCATGATCGCATGGGATTGATATGGTGTTGTTGCTATGATGTGTTAACCGACCGCACGGACTCAATGGCTTTAGGTTATTTATATGTGTGACTCTGCCGAAACATTTGGCCAGACAGTCTTGGCTTAACGAGGACTTTGCTCACATGAATAATCCGCTTGGCCACGTGCTGCACTTCTAAATGCTGCTTGTTTGTCCCAAAGGAAACGGCAGCAGGCCGTGCTGGCCAAGAAGAACGCTGAACGCTGCGTCAGGAAAACTCACTTCAGGAGTCATCACTGCCTGCCAAGGGTGCGTGGGCGTGATTAAATTTAAACATGCAATTTAAATATATATACACAAATATTTAAATAAAAGGAAGGGATGTCCCATTTCCAGGGGAAATCTTGGGCCTAACTTAAAAAGCATTTACACGCTTACTGGTGAACTTAATTTGAAACTTTGGAATGCACATTTCTAAATTGAATATTTCAGTACTTTTGCACAACTTGCTGTTATCGACCTAGGAGCTGAACAGGAACATGTGTGAGGCCAAAGTAAAAAAAAATAAATGTATAAAAATTTAAGGCTCCTCATAAGTTTTCCTCCATCCTCTCAAATGTGGGGCTCTGTAAAGTGCGACTTTTACTGTAAAGTAATTTTTATTGTAAAGTACAAAAAGTGCAGAAAAATTCACCATTTGGACGTGCATTCAAAAGTTTAAAACGTTATAATTTCACCCGAAAGCTGAATATCACCAACATCTTATGAATAGTGTAGCACTTAAAAAAAGAGATTGACATTGTTTAATGGATTCTTTGTTGTAACAATTCTTGTAATGTATAATCTTACACCATTTTGCTCTTATAGTTTTAATAGTCGAACATTTGTATGGGGCATGCATTTGTGGAATGAGCAGAACTGATAATGGATTGCCCCCATAAAACAAAAAAAAATCTCTGCCAATACCCTACAGCTAATTTTGCTTTCGCTGTTGATTTGGCGGGTTGAATGATTACATTTTTAGAAGACTTAAAGTAATTGCAATTTAACAATTCATTCAACCTCCAGGAGCCTCGGCATGTGACTTAACCACACACTAAGATTAAACCCATGTTTGTCACAACAAAGAATCTACCACAAATGCTCTTACTTTTTGTGCACCGTTAACATTTAAATTTAAATCTTTCCTTCTACATGCAGCAAACAACCACAACCAGAAAACCAGCAGCAAAAAAGGAGGATTCTCTCTTTGGAGCTTTTCAGGGCCTCAGTCTGGATGGCGTGATGAATGGATCTGCTGCGGCTGCTACTGCAGCAGGTGGAGACCAGTGCAGTGTCATGTAACCCACTGACGGACTCCTTTCCCCACAGCGAGGAGTCGCCAAAAAGAGGACTAAACGTTCCCCTTATCTAGCTTACTGTCTATTTGAACTCAAATGCCAAACTAACTGGAGTGAGATGACGGATGCAGCATTGTGACGTAGCTGCCGAAGTGGACGTATACGATACAGATGCCACAAAATTGAGATTGGCTTCAGAAGACCAACTTTTATTTTATGTATTTAAAAAAAAAAAAAAAAAAAAAGAAGTCACCAACCATTGTGTTTCCTATTACATGGATGATGCACTATTTACTTACATGGGGAAGGATGATCCAAGAAAAAAACAAAAAGACTGCAGGGGCATATAAAGGAGGGATGCACAGTATGGACAACAACAGGTTTTAAGTTAATGAAGTCCCATTTTTACATCATTCTCTCTGCTCCATCTTTACTTTGGGGGGCTTGAGGAAAGACCTGTTCTTCTTCTCCTTGCTTTTGCCCTTAGCCTGAAACGTCCTCCAACTGTCCACACGGCCATCTCTTGTTTCCTGTCCAGAATTTTGACACCATTACCAAAATGCTAAAAAAAAAAAAAAAACAGTCGTTTACCAAAAAACAGTAACTTTACCTCAAAGTTTTTCTGCCATTCCCTGTCTCGCTTTGCTTTTTCTGCTGCTTCAATTTCTTCCTCTCGTGCCCTTTTCCTGCAGAAAAAAAAACAGGTTGTGAATATTCTATTAATTTTTTTCCAAACATACATCAACTTTAGCACTTACCTTTCATGCATGTCCTTCGCTTCTCTTTCCTTCCTCTTGATGGAAAGCTCGGCAAAGAGTTTCATGGTCTGCTTATACACTGCTTGCTTGAACTGGTGAAGAAAATAATAAATTACTTCTAGCCGCCACATAAAAACAGAGGGTTCATTTAAACATGGGAATCCCAACTGTAGGCACTTACAACTTCCAGGTCATCCTCGTCCACTATCTGAGGTTTCCCTTCCTTCTTCAACTGTTTCTTTTTTTCTTTTACCTGTAGTGGGCAAAGAATAAAAAACATTTGGATATACATACACATATGT
Organism: Idiotropiscis lumnitzeri; assembly: GCF_059441095.1. Taxonomy (NCBI): domain Eukaryota; kingdom Metazoa; phylum Chordata; class Actinopteri; order Syngnathiformes; family Syngnathidae; genus Idiotropiscis; species Idiotropiscis lumnitzeri. Next base: position 8,624,260 of record NC_142406.1, read on the forward strand.
ACATAGATATATGCATGCATGCACATATATACATATGCATATATATAAATAAAGATATATGCGCGCACTACAACTTAGCAAAAATTCTACCTAACAAGTTTTAAAAACCATAAATCAGATTACGATAAAACAGTCATTTGCAAACATTTAGATTGCACTACTTAAACACTGAACTTATTTACACAATGACATTGTTTAAGTAGTGCAATCTAAAGGTTTACAAATGACTGTTTTATCGTAATCTGATTTATGGTTTTTAAAACTTGTTAGGTAGAATTTTTGCTAAATTGTACTGCACGTTTAAAACAACTAGCAGTTAACTAACTCTAGATAAATTGTTCAACTTCATATTAAAATCATGAATCATTTGCCTCTATTTTGGCGTAAACCTAACCTACAACACCAACACTATACCTGGCATGATAAAGAAATTATGAACAATATAGTTTCCCAGAAACTAAAATGATAGCATCTTTTCTTTTAAATTATGCCACTAATACAGCAGTGTTAGAGCAAAAATAAAACATTCTTTTAAGTGCAATATCTTTCCATACCGTCTTGTCTACAGCTACATTGTAAGAGAACGAATGAACCTTCCAGACATAGTTTAGGTTAATATAATCTGCACTCACCATGTGTTCGACATATTCCCTTCCTGCCTGAATTACATCTAGAGCCCTCTTCTTCTGGTCTGGATCCTGAAGGAGTTTGTATGCCTTGTCCACAGCTTGGGGGAAAAACAAAATACGATTTAAACCTATATTGTAACCAACATCACAGCCACTAAGAAAACGACACAATGTTACAGTGTAATCAGATTAAATGTTTTTTTTGGGGGGGTGGGGGGTTCAGGCATGCAAACCTTCAAATGCTTGCTGTGCTCTGTCTACGTCATCTTGATTTTTGTCTGGATGGACCAGAATAGACAACTGGAGTGATAAAGGGAGTCTAAGTTAGGGAGACCAAAATAGAGTACAATTAAACCTAACAAATAACTTCTTACCGCTCGGAATCTTTTCTTTAGGTCAATATCTGTTGCATCTGGATCAATTTGTAGTACCTAAACATGATAATTAACATTACAGAATTGGAAAGACAATATGTGATGGGTGTAATGAGAAAACGAAACAGTTAAAGGCATATTTACCTCGAAGGGGTTTAGATTAAAGTAGGACGAGCCAGGCCTGAGCAGTCGATCGATCTGCTGCTTGGACGTTAACACTGAGTCTCTTTTCTCGATCTGCTTCACCTGTAACACACATTTAAACACGTGCTTACACTGCAAGTGGGCACAAGCTTGACTACAAAACACACAATACAAAACTAAGGGTTTCATCGAAAAAAGAAAATGTATTATTATTGTCAACGCTGAGCGACGAGTCATCGATCAAACGCGACCAAACAGGGTTGCTCTGCACCATTTTGTTACAGACTGAGCACAAACACAGTGCACAGTCATTATTATATGCGATTTGTGATGTAGAAATATTCAAACGAAATACTACTCCACTGTTAGCAATGTTTAGCTTGGAGCTAACTCAGACTCATACATGCGCGAGGTACCGCGTGGCTACAACTCCAACCAGAACGACTGCACTTGCTTCGCGTTATTGAGAACGACGATTTAAACTCTAGCCACTCGACTTTATGATACCTCCGTGTAAAAGTTTTGAAATAAATCATCGGACGCAGCCTGAGAAGACTCTCCACCGCTCCCCGCCATCTTTGCTCCAATTTACGTTGGACGTAAATGCGTCACGTGATCACGTCGTTCACGCCCCTTAGTTTGCGTTTTAAAGACGGCTCCTGTTTACCGGTTCAATACAGTAAAAAAAAAAACAAGTAGACTACTTCGATTTAATAGCCAACTGTATAATATTTCATTACATGGGACGAGTTATGTTTTGTACATGGTGGCACAGGAAATGCAGCATGTTCAATGACGTAGCAAAAGTGCGTTTTAGACACGACCCCATTATATTGCGCGAATTCTATTTCGGAAACGGTTAAACAGTATCGAAGTAATTTTAGAAGGTCAATTATACCTCAAATGGCTGCAGTATAAAACATCCTGCTGCTCGGGAAACCTAAACTCGCATTTAGTCGTCACGCAGTTTTTTCGTGGCCTCAAGCGTCCTCTACCATACAAAATAAATGGATAAAAAAAAAAAAAAACTTTAACGTCTACGTTACTACTGCAGTGTAAGCATAGGTTAGTGATAAACTACACCGCGTATGAGGTTAAGTGAAACCATTATCCAAGTGTACCTATACCAGTTAAATGTATTTATTTTTTTGTAAAATTTTGTCAGCAATACAAAATACAAATATTGGCTATTTCAGATCACTTGTGTCATCTGGTAAAATAAAAGGGAAGGAAAAAGTAAAACGTCAACATCTTGTCACCCAATAAGAAAACTGTTAAATTGTGATAAAATACATTTGACAAGACCACTGCACTTTGCATATACTTCTTGGATGGCACTCTGGGTCATCACCAGCGACCGGTTAAGGGCCTACATCACCGGTTGCCTGCAAGCATAAAGACAAGCAGTGGACAAAATTCTTCATTGAGTGAACCCAAAGCCATGCCTCTCACCATTGTCAGCATGAGCGCCATTTCCTTACCTATTCATTTAGTGGCATCAATTGTCCAGTGTGATTTCTTGCACATTGCAGTCCACTCCTACATAAGGGTAGAAAACACATGTCAATAATTGTCACATAGAAGATACATCTATCTATATGTCTCCCAATGTTACACAGCATAAATGCATGGATCGCAACCTAAGCAAATCTAATTGCCAACAGTAGCCTAATAAGTAATGTCAAGGTTACTAATCCTCTTAAAATTACATTTGGTTGCCCACGCCAACTAAACCGTATGTAACATTCACTATTTGTTTTTTTTTATGTGAAATAATGTCTCAATTGTCACTGCCTAGTCATGACTAGTCTTGATATTAAATTGTGCAGTTAATTACACCAATTTGGGCATCGGCAAGTACAGGTTGTTTCATGTTTTTAGTGATTGTGAACAGCCACATCAATACACCACTTGAGAAAAATGATGACATTGGAATTGGGCAATTGGACCTGCAGTCGAAAGCCAGACAACACCTTACCCATTAGTCCCTTCCAGTGATGTAGTCCAGGGAACGACGTAAACCAAATTACTTAATCCGAACTGACCAACATAATCTTATAGTTTAATTCTACAAGTGGCAAGGCTGGAAGTTGATTTGAATGAACGTTAAAACACAGGAATGGGGATGAATAGTTTAAGATTTGGCTTGAAACAATATTGCATTTTAAGCAGATTGTTGATTTTGTATCGGGACAGATAATGAAAAATAATAATATTTTTTTTTAAATAAGACCCAAATCAGACTCTCAGCCCTGACAGCTCCCAAACTGGAGCTAAGCACAGGCAAAAAACTGCATACCCAGTGTATTGAAAGTGAAGCCTCATAATACAACAAAAGGTGATTTTGACAAATTATGCCTAATTTTGAATAGTGATTTAATATTTGTTTTTCTGGACGACTTCAAAAAAAAGTTCAAATTGAGAGTATACACACTTCTACAGGGACCACTACACCACTGGTCCCTAACACCTTTATGCGAATCCAGAAGCTTCTGCCCCTATTACCTGGTGACAAAAGACAGAAAAAAAGACAGTTCTGATGTTACAAACATTTCATCAAGAACTTTGGATGGAAGCTGAATGTATATTATCAGAATATGTCAAGATACGCGCCGATTCGTGCTCCATCCACTTCAAGCGTACCTGCGCGCAGCCAACTTGCGCCGCATTGTGGCGATTTAGAGTAAAATCACTGACGTGCGCCAAATCCATTGTTTCAACAGGAGTCCATTTTAGCCCAATGGCATCAAGAATCCCAAGTGAGAAAACTAAGCAAATGCAAAAACATCGCATTTAGTTCACATTTAGCTAAATAAAATTCATTAAATACCCGGAAGTGAAGACGCACAGTAAATGTAGCATCTCATGAAGGGGTAAAGGAGGCAGAGCCGAGGAAACCGCTCCCCCTAGCGGCAAAAGACAGGAAACGCACCTCACGCCTTTAAATTGTGCCAACACAACAAATTCAAAAGAGATTCATATTTGCAGTTTAAAGAAGACAATTTAGTCTCAATACGTTTAAAGTGTTAGGTTGGGGAGCACTGATTTTCAAGACCCAGGTGGCTCGCTCAATCACAATAATAAAAAGCCCCCCGAAAGTGAAAGAGAGCAGTAAGGGGGGGAAGAAAAAGAAAAGCATAATGATGGCGAGTGATCATAATAAAGGTACAGGAGGGGAGACTAGGCGAGCTCACCCTGGAGTACCGTTCAGGTGAGTTCTTCACTCAAGCGGCGCCGCTCTCTCAATGCTCCTCCACCTAGGCAGGTTGGAATAAGAGGACAGTCACGTAAAACAAAAGACAAATGGGAGGACACCACAGTAATCCAAAGGAAAACAATCACAAGCGCACTTTGTGGAGGAGCTGTGAATTTGAAGAATTTTGAGTGGTCAGATCCTTGGAGTCTTCGAAAAGGGAGAGGAGGAGCCGATATGCAGATTTGAAGACTGAATCAATAGAGATGACAAACCAATGGGTTTTTTAATACAGAAATTGGTACACAATTATCAAAGCTCGCATTTGCCTCGAACCATTATGTGGACAGATGTACAGTGTTAAAACAAACATTTGACCTCTAGAAGAATGTTGACGTTTCCCTTCCAGGGCTGTTTTTTTTTGCAACAATCTTTGTCATTTGTCGTGGTGTGCAACTGCAATGCATTTGCAGCATATTAAATTAATACTTTGCCTCATATACAGGTGCATCTGGGAAAAAAAAAAATCTGAATATCATAGAAATGTGTTTATTTCAATTTAAATACGTGCTATATTCAACAAGAGAAAATACTTTTCAGGTCAATTCTGCCTATGTAAACAAATTTATTGAGATGGTGAATTTGGTTTGTTTTTCCCTAGCTGCAAACATGAAATCACCCAAATTAAGACATTACACCAGCTTGTGTGTTTTACTTTTTCCAAGTGATACTTCATGGTAAATAAGCCCGTACTGAAGAAGCTTGAGGTCATAAAATCATCCACTGTACATCCATGCACACAAAGGACTTTGAACGTTTGGTACTGCTGTGACAATAACAATTATGAGCACAAAAAGTGAGTGCAGGAATAAAGGGTTAAAATCCTCCAAACACAATTGTCCGGTTGTGCATACCAATTGCAGCCTTCTGATTCTCCTTGAGGCAAAAGAATTTGAAGATCTTCATCCCAATGTGAGAATTGAGCTTGAGCTTTAATCGTGTGGCTGAATGAAAAAGACTGAATTTGAGAATTTGACAATTGACTGATTGATTCTCAGCTGAGTTTTATTGAAACGGAACAATCGTAGAAGTTATAAATACAAGTAACATCAGAGAACAAACCACTAAAGGCTCTTAAGGTAAGCCAAACCAAATTCTATTGGGCAATTTGAAAGAAAACAGGAAATAAAGGTATCGATTAAAAAAAAAAAAAAAAAAAAAAAAAAAAGAAATTACAATTTGATGCTCCCTAGAAATGCTAAGCATACACTTACAAAATGTCGCTTTCCTCCTTTGTGGATTCTTTTCTCCACCTTTGTAAAAAACAAAAAATGAATCCTGAAGCTCTAACCATTAGCATTTATATACAAGCAAGTCCCTAAGCAACTATGATCCTTAAAATACATCAGACATGTACGCAGCAGACACAGCAAACAACCTTGCATTGCACCTGGTGCGATCTCTGTTGGGACCAGTTTCCTTTTTTTGGACACACTCCTTCATAGCCCAGACGGGCGTGTGATTGTGTGTGTGTAGCGTCGTTAATTCAGTTGTTTAAAATGGAAGAAAGATGCCGTTATAGCTGTGTCACGCCACTTACATGCCTAGTATATTTTTTGCCACGAGAAGCACAAATAAAAAGGAGTACAGAGGGGGAGGGGAAGGGACACGGACACAAAAGTCCTGCAAGGCGAGGACTTTTTTTTCTTCTTTTTTTTGTATGTCTTCTCAGACTACTTACAATGAATGTCCACTTTGGGTAATGTTCAGTTAGCTTTTAGGTAATCAGGAAGAAAAAGTAACAATATACATGACTTAGTGTTTCTTTTTTTTGGGTAATTATTCCCCACAACTTAAGTTTTATTCATTCTGCAGCCTTTCCAAGAACCTGTAATCATTTCAAGCCAATTCTGTGGGGCTTTTTTTTCTCTTTAACGACAGACAGATTTGTAATTAATGAGGGGTAATGAATAAAAAGTCAATCAACAAATATGGCCAATCAATTTTTTGTTGTTGTTGCCGTCACATAGCCAAAATCTTGTGGTGTCTTTACTTCCACTGCTGCCCATAAGAATCCTGTGAAAACTCCATGGTGTCATTACTGTAACCATAGTTACCGGAATAGTCGGCCCCTTGCTGCAGGGGCTGCTGGGCGATGGGCTGGGACCCCCAGTTCTGCTGGTTGGTGGTCTGGCGGCGCTTGGAGTCGGGCTGGTTAAACACATCGGCCTTCCTCTTGCCACCGACGTTCCCCCCGCGATTGCCGCGGGCCCCACGTGGCCCACGGCCCCTCTGCGGTTGGAACGGGGTCCCCCGCCCTCCTCGGCTGCCCCTTGGCGCTCCGAGGGGCGGCCCTCTCTGGGAGTAGCCCCCTCTGCCTCGGGTTGGCGGCACGCCGCGGGCCCTGGATGGAGGGGGGCCGCCCCTGCTGGGACGGCTGCCGCGGCCCCTGCTGCTGTACATATCGTCGTAGCCATAGTAAGGGTCTTCGTAGCCACCGCGGTAGTCATGATAGTCGTAGCCATAGTAGTCATCATAATATTCTTCATAGCCATAGTAATCTGCCGGGTAAGAATAACCTCCACGGCCACCACGACCTCTGCCACGGCCTGGTGGTGGCATGCGTGGCGGTGGGTAGTAATAGTAGTCGTCATACCTACAAAGACAAACAATGTTAGCTTTGTTATTTGGGAACACGTCAGGGTAGGTTGGCTACGATCTTTCTCCCCCTGCACCTCTCGGACTCACCCAGTAGTCCTGGAGGTCTGCCGAGCTGCTTGGCGCTCTTTCCTCTTCTTATCTGGAGGTTTGGCCAAGACTATCTCAATTTCATCCCCACCGAGCTCCTTCCCGTTCATCTCATCCATAGCCTGTTCAGAATTCAGTGAGTTTATCTCCAAACAGAGAACAGCGTTGGAAGCATGTCCGACCGACTCACCTTTACGGCAGCGTCCCTTTCTTCGAAGTGAACAAAAGCGTAGTCTTTCAATTTCTTCACTCGCTCAAGCTTTCCAAACTGAGAGAAGGTTTTTTCAAGGAGCTCTTCGGTCACGGCAGTGGCTAGCTTCCTTACAAAGAGCACTTTTACCTGAACCACAGACAATTGTGTCACCGCAACAGTCAAATTAGGACCTGACTCAACATATCCAATTGACTTTGCATCAATTGGCATTGATAAACACTATCAACAAGTTGAGTACCTATTTTTGGGTTTGGGTTGTTTCATTTTGGCCATACTAACCTTCGCCATGACTTCGGGATCTGGCTCAGCGACGGGGTCCGCCCACTCCACGGTGACTGGATTCCCCCACACTTTGACCTTGCCACTCATGAGGCGGCGGCGGGCCTGCGCAGCGGATTTGTGGTCCTCGTACTCCAGGAAACAAAAGCCTCGGTTCTTCTTCTTATCATCTGGCTGGTGGTACAATATCACTTCTTGGAGACCCTCTGAAAGAATTCAAACCAATTTTAACTTCAAGTCCGCCAGATCCTCATCTGTGACCTCGAAACTGACCTGTAACTTTTCCAAAGTCTTCCAATATACTTTCTCGAGTCTTGTTCTTTGGAATGGAGCCAACAAACAGACGATTGTTGGCGACAGATACGCACACTCCCAAGTACTTGCCAGGGCGGATTTCATAGTTGTCACACTGCCACATGAAAAAAGAAAAAAATGAATAAAATCAAGAACTGAGTAACATTCACAGACCCCTTCAAATGTGAGTAGCTCCTAGTATTGCATTAAGACTTATTGCTATGTGTAAATGCCACTTGCATAGAACAAGGCCTTTGACGCTACCTCAGTTGCAAAATGGTGAGACGTTTCTCAAACCTTGCAGATTCTTATTACAATATTGATGTATTTCGCCCGGGACGCAACCTCAAAACTAATACTTACAAGCTTCACAGCCTTTTGCGCGTCATCCTTATTGCAGAATGTGATGAAGGCATAACCTCTGTTCTGACCAGAGAGCGGGTCCATCATTAACCTGAGGTCCCAGATGGGTCCAGCAGACTCAAAGAGTGGAACCAGCTCATCTTCGTATAAGTCCCTCGGGATCTTTCCCACAAACACCTGACAGCGACACAAAAGGACTGGCATGAACATGATACAATGTAACCAATAAAAGCTATTTGACCTCAGTTTTGTCTTCTTATGACTAAATAAAAACAATTGTATCGCCTGCATTTTTTCAGCAATTACTATTATTATCAAATACATTATTAATAATGTTTGGAGTGGGCCAGCACAAGCTCTTCATTAATATAAGTTTCACAAGTTTTTGGTTTATTTTTTTTTGTATTGCTTGTTTTGAAAGCAGCTACATTGTTACTAAAAATTAGGTTCTGCTTGCTCGTTGATTAATATATGTTTTATATTCAAATCACATTATTTTTTTCTTCCTCCTCCTTTGTTTTCTCGAAATGTGAAAGTTTACATTTTTTTTTTTTACCTCAGTCCCAATCCCTGGTTGTATTCCTTTGAAAACATTCTCAGGTGGCGGGCCTCCATATTTCCTCTGCCCTGTGGTGACATCCAAAGTGTATCCTGTCTGCTCCAAAAGTTCCTTAAGTTGAAACAAACAAAACATTGACAAAGTTGCCTGAAAAGAGCTGAACATGTACAAAAATTTTAAAAATTACCATACCTTTATTTTTGTCTCATCTGGCCCTTTCGTTGACTCTTGTACTTTGCTACCTTGCTTCTCCCTTTGTCGGTAAGTTTTCATCACTCCACAAAGGAAAGCACTCTTATTCTATAAGAAATAGAAGACCATCAATAAAGCACATTCATATGGATTGCATTAGCATCAATTTCCATGGCATCATTCGTTATTTGCCCTGTGCCTCGTTGTCGTCCATCATTAATTCAGGCCAGCCCAGTCTGTCAGTTGTCAGTCTGTCACACCGCCATCGTTATTTAATTGTGCATCGGCCATTGCTAAATTAGAGTTCGTCGCCACTATTTCACGACCAACAGAAAAAAGGCTGTTAACTAGAGTAACAGCAAATTTTGTTTTCTATTCGGAAACAGTTTGGACCACTTCACAAAAAATAAAATTCTACTGGTCCTCCTCCTACATTTCCTCCCCAAACTGCCCCATGTAACTGGAGTAGCCCAACAGGGACATGTTCCTCTATAGGAACACCAGCTGGGGTTTCCAGTCCTGGATGCTGTTCCACGCAAAACAGCTGCGTTGCTGAGGATCCTGCCCTTGAAGACGTTGGGCCCGGTCAAGGACGATCCTCGCCAAGACGAGGGCGGGCGGTGAAGAAGAGGTGCAGGGCAGAGGCATTTAGCAGGGGTTGGTCCTCAAAGTGGGAGCCAAACCTATAAATGAATCATAAATCTTTTTCAAAAGGTGGAAATAAAGTTATCACTTATATGAATATATACAGAGATGTATTGTATATTCACACAGAGACACACACATATATAGACATACATACATACACATAGACATACTAGGCCTGCACGATATGCGGTTTGAACATCGCAGGATGTTCGATGTTTCTTTTTATTTTTTTTTTAGAAGACGGAAACTTTTGGTTTGTTTCATAAAAGCAGCACGCTACAGTATGCTCTACATTGTTGAGACTACACAGACCGTCTTGCTCACGCCCCCCCCCCACCACTCTCACAGCCACTGCAATGTCTGCCTTGAAAACAGGAGGAGGAGACGGCAGCAGAAGCGGCAGTAGATTTAGTCCCCCCAAAAAAAGTCAACATCCGAAATATGGAATTATTTCGGTCATAAAAAGGAATATACAACACACAAATAAACCCTCTGCAGACAGTGCCTCGCCGTTGTTGCTGCAACACAAGGTAATACAAACATGTCCGACCATTTGAGTTGCTATTACGAGCCCCCGTATAACCAGTTCAGACTCATTAGTGGGACCCGATGTAAAACCATCTACTCAAAAAACAATGACAGACGCCTTTATTATAACACTTTATGATAAGAAGTCCAAACAGCATCGACAAATCACAAATGCAATAACTTTTCACAGGGCGAAAGCAAAAGCAACTCAACGCCGTCACGAAAGAGAGGTTTAAAAAAAATTATCCGCACGCTCGACAAAAGGTATAAAATGCTGTGGCGCACGCATTTCTATCAAGTGGCCATCCCAGAGCTGTATAAATAAAGCAAAGTCTTCCCAAACAGAGCTATTTGAATCATCTAGTGAAAATGTTTCTAGTTTCAATATCGCAATGTACATTGCAGCCTCCCCCAAAATCGCAATGTCATTTTTTTCCAATATATACATATACGCACACACATATGTGCAGGGGTGCACATAACTGGTACGCATGCGCAACAGAAATCACGGATGCGTAACGTGTGCGTCACGACGGGTCTTTGCGTAGCTGTACACTGCCATCAAACCACGATCTCATCTGAAGCTCAATGAGGTAAAATATAGCAAAAAAAAAAAAGACTTTCGGCAACTTTTGGGGTGTTTCACCACTAAAAAGAAACAGCCAAGCGAGCCTGAACTCAACAAGAAAGCATTTTCTGAAAAGTGGCTCCAGTATGTGCCGTGGCTTGAAGCTAATGATGAGCGTACTGAAATCGACTTCTAGCTGATAAAAGAGACACGTTGTATAAAGGCTCAAAGAATTTCAGCCATCCCTTATTTGACAACCATGAAAAGTGCAAAGAGCACATTGTAGTGCAAGCTATTGCCAATAAACACGCTAGCCGAGAAGAAATAGCCAATCGTCCTCTTGCTAGGTGGCGAGATGGATACATGCATACATACAACAATAGCTACTATGCATGCTAGCATATGTTTTTGAGAAAGACAGGAAGGCAGCTCTGAAAAGGCAAAACTGAGTTAGTCACGTCATTAGCAGTCCCACAGATGCTTGGCCAGCTTTTGTGAGAACCCAACCAGCAGTGGGTCAGACACAATGCCATGAACAGTACGTAATCACACAACGTCGGGGGAGGGATGTCACTAGTCAACACCCTATGTACGATCATGGTGTTACATCAAAACCACAACTATCACCCAACATCAACTAAACAGCATACCAGCAAACAATGAAAGAACAAAAGCAAGGAATGAAGAAATACAAAAAACACAAAGCATGCATCTCTTATGCCATTCATATTCCAAAAAGAAATAAAATTAACACAAAACATAGCTGACACACCTGTTTAAAAGACAACACCGAAGCTCTTTATGTCTCGGAGTTGCAACAGTAGACACTACAATGTGTTCGCGTACCGCAGGACATCCAAGCGGTATTCCATCAGATGCACACGGTCGCCCGTGTGCGCTAATTACCATAGCCAGGTAGCTTTCACACACGACTTTCCCTCTCGTAAATTAAAACGGGCATCAGCTGCAACGCGCTTCCTTTTTAGGGTGCACGTTTATCACTGCCGTTCTGCTATGAAAGGACATCTGGCTCCGGTTTTGCATTTAATCAACATTGGATTATAGTACAAATTGACGAGTCGATGAGCACTTTTAACATCCTGGAGGAGCTCGCGCAACCGGTGGGAACTGTGTTGTTGACTTGATTGAGAGAGCCAATAAATCGCATACATTTTTGTCTCGTCTTTGCTCGTGAACTAAAATGTCCATAGATTGAGCACAGTTTTTATTTAATGAACTACATTTTTGTTTCGACTTTATTAGTCCACCAAAATGCATACTGTTTTAGTATCACTTGTTATTTATTATTGGAGGTTTTTATCCGGTCTAGTCTTGTTTTTGACTAGTGAAAAATGTGTGTTGACCAAAATATTTTCATCTAGTTTTGGTAACGAAATTAACACTAACACAAACATAATCAGATATACGATGATCGTCTTTTCAACCTGCACATGTCTATAAATACTGATCAAATGTATTGTTTAGCATTAGATGCATGCAATGCACTCAAACTGAGGAATCCTTCATTCCATATTGATGCTAATACATGTAGGCATTATGAATAAATTAAATTGTCAATTTTAAATACAAAAATGTAAACAAATTTGAAGCTTTAACAAAACTAATAGATAATTCATACCAGTATTTTTCCAATTTATTTTCTTACCTTGTAAACATGTTCCTGGCCTTGTCCTGGCTGAACTTGTCACTGAAAGATTTCTCCATGGAGAGCTGGTGCATCTCGGAGGGACAGGTCATTGGATGGCGACATTTGCTGTTTGCAGCCAGTGCAGTTGCAAGTTCAAACTTCTTTCCAGGGTGCACATATTTGAAAAAAAAAAAAAAAATAATAATAATAATTTCAATAAATAGTTAAGTACGTTATGCACTGGCGAGTAGTGAAATTAATTGCCTCAAATAAACACACTTTATTAAGTGACGCGACCAGCTGAAATTAAATTTTAAAAATGAGATTTCATTTACATACCATAGTTCTGGAGCCATCCTTTGAAGCTCCCTGAAGACCTTTGTGTTGTCCGGGTCCCCAGCATCACCTGTCTCCTGCACCTCATCATGTACCTCCAGGGGCTGGGTGTCACGCAGAGACTCAGCACCAAGCGACATGTTGGCGTCACTGTGCAGGTTCTGGTCCATTTCACTGTCTTGGTCACTCACAAAGCTCACACGCTACTTAGCTGGTCAGGTCTATCACTATCAGTAGACACACACCTGCTCCTGTCTCTGCTAAGAGATCTGTAATGGCGCGGTCAGACTGAACGCTAGTTTATCGGCAGGTTACAGCTCTTTTGTGCATACCGCCCCACCTACTATTCAAGAACAGCATATGGACATGGAATGTTATGTTATATATGATAGGGCAACGCTGAATGTTTCTGGAGACCTATTTCCATATATAATGAATATAGTTTAGACAGACAGGTGCGTTTGCATGCTGGGTGGTATGTTTCAAGTGTTTGAAGGAAATATTTTGCTCCTTCCCCCATTTTGTAGGATAAAGTGAACATTTTGGGGTGTTGCATCTGCAATAGCCAAAACGCATCACGAAGGTATTCTTCACTCATACGTTGGCACAGGATAAATACACACCGCCAAAAACAGTTAAAAAAAATACAGCATGGTGAAATAAAAACAATAAGGTTTGAGGGACCGAAAGCTATGAAACACAGCCAGCTTCTTTTTAAAAAAGGATCAGGCATGGAGAATCGGAAATATGTTTAGCAGCTTAATTACCACTAGCCAACAGATTGACTAGCGATGTTAAAACTTTTTTACCCCCCGTCAGAAAACAAGGAGCGCCTCCTAAACTCCGCTCGAAGAAATCCCTGCGTAGTCACTCTCGCGAACAAACACACGCAACGTGCATCAAGCCACAGTATTACACCTTCAGTCTGAACATAACAACACAAATTTTTGAAGTGTGGCCACGACAATGTGCCACAAAACATTTTTTGCCAAAGGTCGATTTTGCTATTCGGGTTAGTGATTGTTTGGGTGACGGCTGAAAATTTCAGTCTGGGCTTAGTCTGTCAGTGTGTCAACGTTTCAGTCAGTCATCAGTCCACCAGCAAAACGGCAGTGGGTCAGTCGGACCTTCCATCTGTACTGACAGTCTGCCCACCACTGACGATTTGTATCATTACCTGCACGTGAGACAGGTCACTCTCTCTAAACTGCTGCAACACAGCGAGTGCTCCTTCCTCACTGAACTCCCGTAGAGCATCGATGGCCCTCTCATCCAATTCAGCGTGCGCCACCAAGCCTTTCATTGCAACAGCAAAGTCAGTTTTCATCACAATCTGAAAACGGAAACAACAAGCTGGTCGCTCACCTGTCTGGAAGATGTTATCTAGGTTTTCAGCAACATTCTGTGGGAGTCCTGCATTAATGAGTGTCTGGTAGCTCTCCGTGAGTGGTCCTGTAACATCCATTGGTTCTTCTTCCTCCTTCAGCATGACAGAACTACCGTTCACTTCAGCGGCGGCCATTCTCCTAATTCAAAGTTAATCAAATAACTGAATAAGGATTCACCAGTAAGCCTTGTTCTCCCCCACACGATTATGTTGTGACAGAGGCACTCACAGCGAGATAAACTTCCACAATAATTCAAAAACACGATTATAAAAGTTTCAGCAAAGGATTTTTTCAACATACTGCAAGGGAGCTTTGTAGTAGTTTTTAATATATTGTTGTCTTAAAATATTGCACTGAAGGCATGTAAATAGTCCTCCCTCCTAACATGTAACGGCAGTTACGCTAATAACAAGGTATTATCAATAAAAACAATCTTGCTCTTAATATACATTTAAAAGTACATTTTGAACATTTGCTATAATTGTTATACTAGTACGTTTTATTTCAGACATTTGAACGCTACTTCGGGTTTCTTTACCAAGGTAGGCTCGCCGTCCCGCCCCCTTCGCAATCCGTTTGATAATAACTGAGTTGAATAACGCTAAATCTTCACTCTATCTGTGACTATACATGTATATACATATACTTGTGGCCACAACATGACATCAGCTGCATAAAACGATATCCGGAAAGTGCCTAGACTTTCGAAGACATGCACGTTTGATCCCACAGGTTAGCTTGTTAGGTAGCTAGCTTAAGATGTACTGAGCACGAAGGCCGCGCCGCACAAAATAGATACCTTCAACGTCAAACATACACGAGGCATAAAAGCGGCTAAAAAATAGTTAGCAACACTTACCAGTTTGATTGTGTGAATTAACAGAAGTGCGTTTTGAAAGGTGAAACAATTAACGTTTCTGTCCAGCGGATAAACAAATACTACGGAAAAATGTTTTTGTGTCGAACCCACGAGACTATTTTCCAGACAGCTAGTCTCGTCGTCGGTGAGCGAGAACAACGCCACCGTGTGAAAATCTCGCGCGAAGTGGTTGAACATGAAATACTTGGAGGGGCGTGTCTCTTTGTCGAGTCGGCGTTGTCATAGCGTTTTGTAAAAAAAAATAGATAAATATAATTTTAAAAAAAACGTGTAGTTAGGTGACAATTCAGGAGCAAACTATATAATGTAACAACTGTTGTTCCAAAACACTGTGGAAAATAGTCTCTGAAAAAAATGGGAAAACATCTGAAATGCAGTTTCATTTTATTGTTACATTTTGCAATCAAAATGTCTCATAAAAGGGTAAATCAATC
Source organism: Idiotropiscis lumnitzeri (assembly GCF_059441095.1). NCBI lineage: Eukaryota > Metazoa > Chordata > Actinopteri > Syngnathiformes > Syngnathidae > Idiotropiscis > Idiotropiscis lumnitzeri. The sequence goes on from NC_142406.1 coordinate 8,639,679, forward strand.
AATACTTTATATTATAATTGCTTTTATACTAATATTCAGTCATCATGTTTAAGCCTTCTAATTTTTCCTTTATGACGGTCAATCTCCTTTTGTAGGCGCTCAATCTCCTTTTTGTGATGCTCAATCTCCTCTGTGTGATGCTTTCTCAGCGCTTCCATCTGCTCCTTTTCCTTTTGCCTACGATTACACGAGGCATGTGATAAACGATTGTGGGAAAAGCACAGGAAAGTGATTCAACAAGATGTCACCTGAAGTACCGCTCCTCTTCTGCTACTTCTCGTTTTCCAAAGGCACCTCCTGCTTCCCTCACCGAGCCTCCTCCACCTCCACCTTTTCCTGCTCCCTTTCCTAACTCACCCAGCTGGAAGAAGAACATTTGGAAATAACAACAATGCATTTAGTTTCTAGGATGTTCATGCCAGAAAAAAAAACATCCTGCAGGCCACCAATCTCTGTTGTGTAGTGATCAGAGAGTAGAGATTGATTGAACGATCCTGAACACAGCTTTGCATATTTATGTATGTCATGCAAGCGCCAACAGAACTGTTTTATATTTGCACTTGTCTTATCTACCCCATTCATGCTTATGTTGTTTTGACATTGCATATTTGAATAACTCTTATTTTATCCCAGCAGTGTGTTTCAGTCCATAAATGTCTTTTGTCCAGTACATAACTGCAGAAAGGATGACAGTAAAACTTCTTGTACACCCAAAAAAACAGATTTGTTATTCTTTTGGAAAGAACCAATCTAGAATTGTAGTGTTTTCAAACAATCTATATTGGTGAAAGGTCCAACGTATACAAATTGGTCATTTTAACGAAGATATCAGTTAATTAAAAAAAAAAAGGCAATTTCAGGGTGCGCATATAAGACAAACAGAATCCACACATAGGGCCAATTTATAGTGTTTAATTAACCTACCATGCATGTTTTTGGGAATGTGGGAGGAAAACGGAGTACCCGCAGAAAACCCACAAAAGGAAGGCTGGAGATCAGATTCGAACCTACAACATCTGCATTGTAAGGCAGACGTGCTAACCAGTCACCCACCACCCCGCTTCAATACCAACAATAGAATACAATATATACTGTAATTACACTATAATGTCCAAAGTGAAGTTTCTCCTTCAGTAGTTAGGGTCAAAAGTTCATTGGTTAATTAAATGAAATGTACACTTACATTTTACTAAATTATATATATACTTGTTCACTGTGTCTATACTACACACTGCATGCACATGAATACAGCCAAATAATTGGGTGAGTGAAGTGTACTCTCTGGAACCAAGTACACTGGTTGTTTGTCTAATCAATAAAATTGGTAATCCCATAACCATTTTGGTCAAATTCTGACCAATTTATTGGTGAATATAACCAACTACACTGGTACTTTTTTTTTAACCAATCTATTTTCAGAGTGCACTCATAACATTCAGCAGTAACTACTAAGTAATTCAAGATTACGTTGACACATTATTCAAGCACTTAGTTTTTTCTTTGGTTATTTCTATTGAGGTCATTGCCAAAGCATTAATGTCAACATAACATTTTCTTATTTTAACTCGGTGTTTGTGAGATCCAAACATTTTTTTTTAGTTGTTTTGCTTTAAGAATTGAAGTGCCACGCCTTGTTATGTAATGCATTTTTTAGAAGTCAGAGAGGGCGTGTGCCAGTTTTGTTAGTCTTACACGTTGAACATATTAGTTCAGTGGCGTTTGTCCAAACAAGTCTGTTAAAACATAGTGGAGTATTTGTGGGCATGGTGCCAGACCATCCATTGAAAGCACGAAGTCATAGTTTGATATCGGCACGGATAATCCCACTTTCTATTGCAATAACAACACATACGATCCTCTAGTTGGACTTCTGGGCAAAGTTCCTAGGTTGGTTTAAAAACATTAGCAAGCTAATGCTAACACGCGTAAATGACATTACGTCATCAGTCCAGCACTTTTTACCTGATCTGATGCCATTCTAATCTGAGGTGAGATGCAGCCTCTCAGGTTCAATCTTAATAGAAGCCGTGCCATGTTGCTTGATGCAGGGACGTTGCCACGCCGCAGCAGGCGTACGAATGCCCGTTATCCCCTCTTGGAGAATATGCGGAAATTTGCAGGCGCATCTGGGCGGAAGTAGGGGAATTGCTGCCGATGGCAGGTCAGGATGAGAAGTGCAACAATAATTCACCGAGTTGAATGTGATGCAATGATTTTTGCAAATTCAGGGTTAAAAATATAAATTAACGGAAAGACTAGAAAGAATATTTGATTTCATTATTAGTATTATGCATTTTTGATGTCACTCCTATCCAGAGTGTGCTGTAGTCCAAAGTGCAAAACACAACAACTGTAACAAGTGAAAAAAATAAGCGCAACAGCTAACCAATAACACAAAACCAAAAAGTTAACACATAAAAACAAAACAAAAGGCAACACCAAATGAAAAAAATAACACCATAACACTAAGAATAACTACACAGACCAAGAAAAACCTAAAACAAGAAAAACTAGAGGAAAAAGAAATCACACAACAAATTAAACAAAACAATGAAAAACTAAACACGACAGCAAATGGGGGGAAAAAACCCTGAAACAAAACTCCAACCAAAACAAGAAAAAAAATCAACACAGCAGCAAATGCAAAAACAACAACTTAAAATAACAAAAAAATAAAACAAAATGTAAGAGCAAAGTAAAGAAAAAAAATAACTAAAAAAAAAACCAACAAAAAATAACCGCATCAGCAACTGTCAAAACACAAATAGATAAACAAAACGACAAACAAATATATAAAATTGTATAGAGAGAAGGACAACAAAGTAAACGCGACAAAAAAAAACAAAGCACAACAGCAAATGTAAACACACAAAACAAAGATCCCAAAAAATAAATTGAACACAGCAGCAAATAAAAAACTAAAACAACCTAAACAAAACAAAATGTAACTGCAAATAAAAAATAAAAACATAACAAAACTAACAACTAAAAAATAGTCATCAGAAAATGACAAAACACAAATACAAAAAGCTGAATAAAACATAAAAAAATGAACGCAACATTAAATGAAAAAAACACAAAAATAAAAAGGAGGTCACTGATGGTGTAGTGGTACACTCGCCCGAGTTGTGTGCGGGCAACGTGGGTTCAGTTCCCACTCATTGACGGTGTCTATGTCTGCCCTGTGACTGGCTGGCAACCAGTTCAGGGTGAATGGCAGAAAATCCTGCATGGTTTTTAGTCTGGCTCAAGACAACATATTCGCAACAAATCATTCTTGGAGTCGACAGTCAAATAATTCTTTCATATAAGACCGCGCGGATAGGGAATATCTTGCTTCTCCAGACCTCGAGCATCGTCGTAATTAATGCTCCCTGACCGGCTGTCCCTTTTTACCCCGCACTCCTTTATAGTCCACAACATCTCGGTCAATCAATAATTCAAGATCTCGACCACAGTATTTTTTGGGGGCCGTAACTTTGCTCCCGTTGAGCTGTAGTGTCCCCTGCAATTATTTACAGTAATGGCCAATATGGATGGAAAAATACAAAAAGTCATACTGAGGCTCAGCATTTTACTGGTAAACCTAATAGTTGCTGAGCCATTTTTAAAATTTTTGAGTGCCAAATAGGATTTGTTCGTTTTATTCGATGAACAAGGTGGTTTTATGTGGAACTGAGTTAGTGCAGGAATGGTAGTAGCAATCCTGCAACAAATGGTGGCACTATACCAGTAAAAATGGAAAAAGATCATTTCATCACCATGTTCTGGAGCCCCAAGCCATACATTTATCATTCATATAAGATGCATTCATATTTACATATTGCCTACTGATGCTTTTGAAGGTGACCCATAGTCGTTAAATATATGACAATATTTTATAATACAAGGACCGTTTGGTTTCTGTAGATAGTGCATCATTCAAGAAACTCTTCAGTTTAAATGTACATTCAAGGACATCCGGATTTTTCAAATGTATTTTACATGAGAAAAACCCCTGCAGATTTTGTTGTGTGACTGTGCGAGTTTTGTGCATGATATTTTATGGTCGTTCTCATTCACAGACTTCCGGTCCGCAGGGTACAGAGCAACCAGTTACCTGGATCCTTTCACCTCAACTGCTCAAGTGTTGCCATAGGAAATAGTATCCTGGCAACAGCGCTAACCCGTGGAAAGACAAAGTAAGGTCATGTACACGAGATGTGGCTCCATGAATTCCTTTTCAGAACAACTACTTGCTAAAACATTCTGTTAATCACATCTTGTAGATATCTCAGAGAGCATGAATGTAATCGCATCACACTTGCATGGCTCAGTTGAACTGCATTTCTCGAACGTTACACGGTACAAATACGGATTGCACACATATCAGCCCCTTTTAAAGCAGTGCAGAATGAATGACCGTTCAAAATATAACGCGTAATGTATTCATACCTACGGGGAAGGGCATGGTCATATCTGTTCAAATTTCAAGGATTACGCAACATTGTGCTTGTCATGGATATGAAATGAAGAGCACAATTATTACATGTAATACCACCAATATATGGCTGAGCACATTTACAAAATAATGAATAGGTTGCTTACTGTTGTCAGTAAAATTGTGACTATATTCTGCTGTGTTATATATTATATATTTCCTGTGCTTGCATTCAAGATTGCTGCTGTAATAGCTCCCAGAGTTGCCTGAATGTTGCCATGGTGACCATCACTGCCTCTATCGGGGGCCATGCAGAGTCTTTGTTTTCTGCACACACAAGGTCATTTTAGCCAAGGAACATCTGGCATACATTTTTAAACAGATTCCCGGTCTGGTTGGCTGTAATTAAAGTCACTTATTTTGCACCAAATACTGTAAGTCAGCCATGAAGGCTTCCAGCAGTCCCATCAGCGCTTTTTAGCCACCCAATCGGCATCACATGCCCTAAATGCTCCATCAAGGTACATTTCCTCCTTTCAGGCTTTTCATTTTCGCCGAATGGTAACTCATGGAGATTTTCTTTAGTCTCTTTAAATATTTGAGGCACGGCATGAATAATAACTAAAAAGCAATTGGAATGTGGTTTGGCTTTATATACAGTATGTATGAATAATCGTATTACTGAATAAACTGACTGAGGATATGCAAGATACAGTTGGGAATGGAAACATGGTGTCCATAAACCATGTGACATGGATTTAAACAATAACAGATCAGTTTGTTGTATTCAAAGAGTTTGCAGATTTCGTTGAAAATGTTACAGAGGAAATGAAAACATGCAGGAAGGTAGAACAAACGTAACTACTACTAATGTAGGGGGCGGGGAATAATTAATAACAACTAGCGTTAAAGGGGAAGTCAACCCCCAAAATCTTTGTGACAATAATACGTTCTATGCAGTCCCACTAATCTAAACATGGCATTTGATCAATATTGCGTTTGTAGAATATTGGCTAAGAAGTAAGATCCACCTGTTTTTTTCCATCTCAGGGGACGGCCATTTTGCCGCTTGCTGCTGACTGAAAATGACATCACAGTTTCACGGGGCTCAGCTAACAACCAATCAAGGCTCTTCTTGAGAAAACAGGTGAGCCATGATTGGTTGTTACCCAAGCCTTGAGCAACTGTGATGTCATTTTAGCAAAATTCTACTGCTTAACTCATATTCCACTATATTAATCAGAATGCTGTGTTGAGACTAGTGGAGTTGGATAGAATATATTATTGCAACGGAAAAAGTTGTATTGACTTCCCCTTTGACTATATACACATTTTTTTTTAACTATTTACAAAGTCATCATCCTAAGAAGTCCAGTGTCAACTCTAAAATATGTAAAGTAGCAGCAATAGATAAGTACATAATTCACAATTTTGTCAGAACCGGTACAAATATAACAATAACAGCGGAGAAAAATGAGAAATATATTGGCATAAACTAAACTGACTTTGATAACAAAATACGGGTTGCTGAGAGTATTAAAATAGAACCGATGACAGTTGCTCTTTCATCAACGTAAGAGTTTGCCTTTTTTGGTACCAACAAATCATGACTATATTTAGAGAGCGCGATTTTGCTGGAGGCTCTAATATGGCTATTAAAAATAGATTACAAACACAATGTCATTTTCTGTGCTTCTACTAAATGTCTTCTTTTGGCCGACCTTTCAAATCATAGGTACTGTTTTTTTTTTCTTTTTTAAAATTCTTTTCTAATTCACACAACACAACTCATTCATGTAATATATATTGTTTTATTAGAAATTAATCACATTCCTTTTGTGCTGTGAAAAATGTACAATTAGGGGAAGGGGAAATACATAAAAAAATAAGTCATGACAAGAATTTGCAAATGGTTCCGTCTGTTGAGGTACTGTATGACTTGGACTGACGCTAATACAAAGGAACTGGTAAAACTGGAAACAGAATTGGCAGGTAACCGTAACTGACAACTAGTGACAAAGTTATCAAAAACACGTTTACAGAAGACATAAGGTTCCATTACTCATCGCGACACAGTGGAGAGTAATAACAAGTATCCTGAAGCACATTTGTCGAGATATTCATTCATTCTATACACTGTTTGCTTTTATAGAAGTACAATTATCTACCGGTCACGGACATCTCCAAATATGGAGTCTTATGCTAACAAATCTCTAGTCAATAAATTCCTTGAATTACTAATACAGATTTGTTATACAATATTCTCATCAAGCGTCTATATGCTCTGTAAATATGAAGAAGATGGTATAAAAGATTTGAATCATCCGTAAGAAAAACTGCTTAAATCCTAATACAGTATCAGTCCTGCTTGAGCATCAAGCGGCCATCATATTGCACCATTTCACACTGATGGTTAAAAACACAAATGTGTTGAAGGCTTCACGCCCTGAGACTGCACTGTCACATCAGTGCCAGGAGCCTCAGCTTTGTCCAAAGAGTCCTGCAAGGCTGAGAAACAAATGGGTGATGATGAAAGGTCCTCCCGACCCTTGGATCCACATTTTTTTTTTTTCTTCAAACGCACACCCAGCAAATTCCCACATTGTACTGCTCCGTGTTAAGAGTCTGTATTGTGGCGCTGGTGTTTTGGCATCGAGGCAAAATGCAGTAGAACCCAGGAACGTGCTTAACCGCCTCCATCACCACTCAGTAGGTTTGTCCCAATGCAGAGCATGCTGGATCACAACACATTACAGATGTGCTCCATTTTTTTTGTTCAGCCTAATGTTGTAGGTCACAGGAAAATAAAAAAAAAAACAACCGTAATCAAGGAATGAAAAAAAAAATAGAATAAAATAATTCAATGAAAATAATAATGAACAAATAGCTTAAACATATTTCTAGTACAAAGTATCATTGAGATCTTAAGAAGCTGAACAGAAAAGATAAAAATAGGACAAGAAACAAAAACTGTGCCTATCAAACTCCAACTATGAAACGGTTGCTTTTGTTCTCTTTGCTTTGCTGGAAGGGAATTTGGCTGGAAGAGGAGCAGCCAAGAGTTCTTATTATTCCTCCCAAAAAGCTGGGAGGATATACCGTGTTATATGTTTTTGTTTGTCTCTGAAGTTGAGCTGAAGGTCAAAAGAAGCACAGCAGGCGTCATTAGCCACATCATCTAAACAGCAGGCTTCAGGAACCCCGCAGAGTAAACTAATGGAACCGCAGCCGACTCTGGTCTACGTGGACCCGCGGAACTCTCCAGCAGCCCTTTGACCTCCCGAGCCAAGTCCACTCAGAGAGGCAACAATAACACACCACCCCACTCGATTTTCCACTCCCGCCCCCACTTCTTCCTGCACTGGCTGAGGATTTGAAGACATCGATTCGCCGACCTACTTTTCTCACTTCCTAACTTTCCCATATTTTTCCAATACGGGAGGCCAAACCCAAAAGGTAACCGAGGTAAAATAAAGCCGTCTTGCTTGCTAGCCACTCAGCCTCAGACCTCTGTCTGCAAGTCAATGATGTCCTGACCCACCAGTGGGATGGGGGTGCTGCTCTTCTCCCACTCCACAGAGTGCAACTCCAGCGGCGAGGCAGCCAAAGGCTCCAAGTCTTTGCGGACCCACGCGGGGGGAGACTGCTGCGGTAAGCCCCGTACCCCTTCCCAAGGCCTCTCCAAGGGACCCTGCTGTTTGTCCTGAAGGGGAACAAAGGGAGAGCACTTAGTGAGGAAATGATATCACTCATCATGTGAGAAATGTTTGATCTAATCAAAATGGAATGAGCTCCATTCCATCAGAGGCGAATGTCAAATAATGAATAGCGTCTACGGAGGAAACTATTCCTCCTTGAGGCAAGTGCTATACTGTATCTGATGGTGTGTCTTGACTACAGGTAGTTACTGTAATTTGATGTTGTGAGGTCATATTAAAAACACTCACGCTTTGGTTCGTTTTGTCACTTCCTGCTGATGATACGCTCCATCTCACAGACTGTAGGAAGCAAGGAAGAAAATGCATCCTTAATTCAAATGACCTCGTTAACCATAGCTCAATACAGAATCCTTTTTTTAGGGTCATTTTTCCACCATATAATATCATTCACCTTGCCTCTGATATCATAATTGTTGCCCATTTTTGCTTATACGATATTAATTCGAAATTCCTTTTGGTCTGATGATGAGGAATGGGAGCATACTGTGGATAACATACCTTACTGTCAGAGGCGGGCGACTCTCTGTCTTTATCAGCATGATGTAACTTCCTGTTCAGGTCCTGGAACATGTTCTGGTGGCGCTTCTTTGTGTGCATTATTTTCTGTGGAAAATGTTTATAAAAAAATTATTAACATTTAAATAATGCATTGTGATGCCATTTGACAATGTGTGATTGATAGTTACCTCAAAGTCAAGCTCAGCATACCGGGACTTTTGTCTCTATAAAATAAGAAATAACAAATCAGGTTAGATGAGTTGGTCAGACATATTACGTACATTGTTTTTTTGTTTGTTTCGTTTTTTTCCCCCTCAGTCTTACCTCCAAGGAGCTCATGGACAAAGTGGAGATGGTCTCGCTTTTGGACATCATAGAGTTCATCGACTCAAAGGTGTTCTCCAGGCTGCTGTGAGTGATGTGAGACTCGCTTGACATGTTGTGGATGTTCTGGATGGGTGAGTCCCTCTCGGAATAGGACACGCTGACTTGGTCGCAGGGAATTGACTTGATCCCAAAGGCAGCTTGCGGCTCAGCAAAGGGGCCGCTTAGGTGCATGAGTCTGGCCTGTGGCAGTTGTTCCACGTTGATGTTGTATTTGGCCTGGTCGTCTTTGGGCTTGGTTCTCAGAGTGGAGGTGGTGTTGGGCATGAGCACGTAACCGCTGCCATCAGAGACTCCGCCCTCCGCCTGAACCCGAGCGAGATCAACATCCAGCTGCTGGAAGAGCTCTCCCTCACACACGTACACGGGTTTTCCGCAGGAGGGGTCGACTCCCCCCGCCAGGCGGCTCTTCTCTCTCTTCAGGGTGAGCGTGTGGCTGGAATATTCAGGCACTGCCTGCATGTGCGTCTTGTTGGATGGCAGAGTGTGGAAGTTGGGGCCCATGGGAAGAGGCATTTGAGGGGGGGACATCTTTTCTTCGGATGAGCCGCTCATTCCTTTTAAGAAAAATGAAAACAATCATCAATCAGAGCAAGTGAAAGGCATCCATAAGGAAATGCAAATGGAAAAAGTGTTCAGGACAAAAAGTGGATGTAAATGTTTGTGCTCACCTTGTATGCATGAATCGCCATCCTTTTCAGTGTCAGACTGATGAAAAGGGAATACATATTCCATCAATGGATGTTCATTTGCGGAGAGGCATTCAATAAATTAATAAAGCAGAAAAAAAAAAAAAAAACTTACCGTATGCTGGTTGTGGCCATTGTGATGCGAGCTTCCTGAATCTCCATTGCCGTCATCCTTGCGGTCGACTACCCTGCACTTAACAGCTTCCTGAACCTAACAAAAGAATTATTCAAGAAATTGCATTGAAACCACATCTCATAAGAAACAAATCAACCAAACTAATTGAAACAACTTAATCAAGTGTCCCTTACCTCTCTACGAAGGATGCAGTGGACCATGACGATGATGAAACCTTCCAAGGAGTCAAAAACGGCAAAGAGGATTTGGAAGAGGGCCGAACGGCGGTCTGTGATGGCGAGTACAGCAGACATCCACGTAAGGGCCAAGAGAGGCAAAACCACGCAGGAGCTCCACAGTGATGCCCTGCAAAAGAGTGTCGTGATAGAGATTTTCAGCACGCATTCTGACACTAAACATGAAAAACAGGATTTATTTTGGAATCATCGAGGTATGAATAATTAGCATTTAGTTCGTACTAATTTGTGATTAAGCGGTGAAACCCTTTAGTTTTGTCCATATAGTTTATGTCCTTCAGTCGTTTGATTGATGGCCTTGACATCATGACACATTATCAATACAGCTGTAATGGCACTGATGTGGACGATAAGCACAAAACCTTAATGCAAGATCAATAACACCTACCCAGCTCTCTCCTTCAGCTTCACATCGGTAATGCCGTCCTTGGATACGAGCTTGTTAAAGACCAGAATACCAATGACCATATTCACCTGTTCGGCAACAATGAAAAAGGGTCAGTGTTATCGTGGAAAATACATGAAGTAATTGGGATGCATTAAGATTTTGAAATCAGATCAGATACATACCAAAACAACAGCGGCAGCCGGACCGACAAAGGAGTAGAGGAGCCCACCCTCAAGAGAAAGCCAACAACTGAACAAAAAAGATTAAGATTTGGTCAAGCATAGTAAAGGTTGCACTATTTGTGAGTGAACCAAAATGTTCAAGAAATAATAGGCATTAAGATAGCACAATTACAACAGAATGTGAAAAAAATCATCATGAGAAGTATAAAAAAAAAAAAAGGAAGAATTATACTTACTAGTTGACGGTGCCGTATCCTTTGGCTTTGGTGAAACCCACAGACACGGCCACCACCAACGCAGGTAGGCCTGTGAAGATTAACAATCGGGTTAGAAGCATAAAAGGAAAACAAGGAATTGAGAAGCATCCGGCGAGAGGAGGTGAGGAAAGCGAAAAGAAAGAAAGGTGCGCTTACCCCAACCCAAGCACAAGAAGCGCTTGCGGATGATGCGGTTGCGCAGACGGCCAGTGACGGCCATGTAGGACTGCCAAGCTTCTGTCAGCACCCAGCAGAAAGAGGAGAGGAAAAAGAAGTGCAGGAAAGCCGCTACCAGAGTGCAAACCACCTGAGAAAGCGCAAAGGTGCAAAGAGGAAATGGCTGTTACCCAAAGCGGTGAGGATTGGAAAGCTTTGAATCAGGATTGGGAAGAAAGCAAAGCACCAACCTTATTACGAGCCTGAGTTTGTCCGACGAGAATGAGCGCGTTGGAGCAAATAATGGACAGGCAGAAGTTGATGAGGATAACAGAACGCTCAGAACGGATATACCTTTGGTTTGATGGAAAGGAAGAGAGAAGAAAAGCATGAGTTTGGCTACAGCGAGGAAAGCACCTACAGCCTTTCTTGGAGTTTGCTCATCAGGTGACTTACTTCCACACGGAGACGTAGATAATGATAAGGAGGAGCAGGGTGAGAGAAGACACCCCACAGCCAACTATGAGAGTCACGGATGGAAGAAGCGCCTTGTCCATGATCTGGAGAGAGGGGACAAAAGACACACCCTCTAAGAGCTGCACAAAAAAAACCCCCAAAAAACAACAACACTGAGAATCCACATATGCGTCCAAGCGAAGCCTGCGGATGTGCGTTATCTGGAACAGCAGACGGCTCCCTGAAGGGAAGCATCTGAATGGCACAATCGGGCCACAGCCCAAGCAAGGTGACCTCAAGGTGAACGAGTCATAAAAAAAGATGTTGCACATTTATCTCCCTTCGCCTAACAAAGAGGAGATTGTTCAGATGGAATAATTCGTTTCGAGCTTGTCTTTCATTCTCCCCTTCTTGAGTTTGCTCATCCTTTCCCAACAATACTTTTGTGCCATGCTTCAACCCCGCAGGGCTGAACAGGTGGACCATCGTCATCAGAGCATGAATCTGTCACCACCTGCCCCTTTCCTGATCTCTGACAGCAACTTAGTGGCCGTCGTTGCCAGTGGCGTTCAAACGGCTCCCTTCTGTTGGAAGAAGTGGAGCAGCAAATGTTTCACCCTTCAACGGTGATGCTGCGTACACAAATTTCACCTCCGAACGGTGCCACGACACCCTTGAGGTGGCAAATTGAGCGGCTCGTTGAACTATAGATTAGAGATCGATACGTTTTCGTTGATCGGCGATTAATTGTTTTTTTGGGACTTTGAAGACTGAGGTAAAAAGGTTTTCATTTGAATTTATTTCGCTCTACCCAAGAACATTATAAGTAAATAGAGCTCAGATCTTTTGAATTAGATTTTATCGGATCTCAAGAAGGGCGAAAATAAAAAAATCAAGGAAGATTCAGTCTGTTTTGTCCTCTCACTCCCCAATCTGGGTTGCACTATATGAGTCTGGCTTTGACCTAAATATGAAGCATGTCTTATGTCTGCCCTCGTCTACATCGCATGTTCCCTTTTGGAAGAGAGTGCCCCCTGTTAGACCTACATTTCGTATCGTTTCGTTCCGCATTGTCTCATATCGTAAAGACGATCGCTTCTGAAATGAGACCACATCAGAAGTCATAGAGCTCGCAGGGCGATGTCATTGAAAATGTGGACAGTGCACATTAAAAGGGTGGACGGTGGTGAGTGCGGGTGGTCGGGGGGAAGAAAGGGAAGCGTCAATGCATAACCAGACGTCTGTCTCTCATTGGTTCACATCTTTGGTATTGTGTGTGTGTGTGTGGGGAGCGGGGGTGGTCATAATTGAGACTTTGTAGATAATGGCTGATGGAGCGATGATGGGTGAGGCTGCTTGCTTCGATATCTTGAGGTCAAGATGAAGAAGTAAGATGTTGGCAAGGGAGAAGCAAATAGATTGAAATCTTGGAGGTAAACAACAGGCACTATAAGGACGTTGCAGCAGCAGAAAAAAAAAACCCCACTGCAGTCAACAGCTCTTAACCAGTATTTTTGATTAGGACGCACTAAATGAATTTATCTGTTGTTTGTTTGCTGTCAGAAGCAGAAAGTGGTGCATGGCAGAGATGGCCAGATCATATCTTCTATCAGAGGAGGGGCAAGGAAAGTAGGGTTGTGTTTTTTTTCTGTCCCCCAAGCTTCTCAGTTATGAAAAATCCCCCAGGCCGAGTTAGCGCTGCAGAAGCCGTTACCGTGGCAACTGACTAGAGCAGCTTCTGGGGCAACACAATCTACAGGGGAAATGTTTTTTTCTTTGTATCATTGAAGACATCAGTAATTCGCACACAAAGCCTAACAGCATTGATTTCATGCAAAACAAAGAAAAAAAAATCAAGTCATTTAAATAGATTCTAAATGATCATGCAAACAAAGACTATCAATAAAATACACACAAATGTACACAAAATCCTATAACTAAATGCAATCAAATGTGTTCACGCCTTTCCATTTATTTTTGACCGTCAAGCTTACCAGTTCCCTCCCTCCTTCAAATTAAAATCCCATTTTCATACCAGGCGTCTCCTGCGCCGAGACAAAGAGGCGCGATTGCAAATGGCTTGAAAAGCACAAGTACACGCCGCATCGCATTTGCACAAAGCACCAAACGTTTCCCGTACGAGACAAAAGCGTTCGTATGATCAGATTTCAAAGACTTACCGAGTCGAAGTTGACGCGTGCTAAAATGGCGAAGGTGGAGAGGCTGTCACACACGCATTTGGTTCTGAATGAATGAACGGGTACGGCTCTGCAGCTCCGCGCAGACCACGATCCAAGCAGGGAGGATCTGCACAGGGGAGGAGAGCAAAGACACCCACCGGTGTGAGGAGAGGAGAGGAAAGGAAAGGCTGCTTTGAGAGCTGACACAGCTCATTAAAAATGCGTCTTGATTATGTGCTTTCTAGCGCTGACGAAAAGACAAACCTTTTACATAAATCTTTGCATTTTTTTTGTGACAACAGTTTGTTACATTTCACAATCTGCGCAATCATTAGATCATTGTAAAAGCATCTATTAGAGTTTGCTCATATGAGCTTAATAATTTTAAGTACTGTCATTAATGGACTTTATAAGCCTCCATAAATCAATAATGACACAATCTTTTGCTGTTATCTTTCCACACAGTTTGGGATTACAAACCAAAAACTAAAAATGAAACCAATAATGCTTGGCTTCTATAAAAGATTTAAAAAAAAATCATAATAATAATAATAATTTAAAAAAGTAAATTATGTCAAGTGTCATTAATTTTTTATATTGTAAAATATATGTGGAATTGTTTGCTTTTAAAAAAAATATATATAGATATTTTTTTCCTTGTAGTTCATTTGAGGAGCTAATGGCACACTTCCTATCATCTCAGTGCTCCACATAGTGACCCTCTTGGCCCCTAGCCACATCTTGCTTCTCTGTCTTTATTTTACCAGTAAACATCTGCTTTGAATCGTGTTTTTTTTTCTCTCAAATGTAATTCATGTTCCAAGCACATGCATGAGCTAGAAATGATAGCCAAACATCCTATGGCACTTCTCTGTCCTCTGTGTCATGAGAAGGGGACGAAACAACATTATCACTCCCCCTCTGGTGAGTCTCAAGGTGGATGAATGTTCTGTGCAGTGACAGATGCATGACTAAAAGAAGGTTAGAGATGGTGACATCGCCACCCGCGAGAGAAAATAGATGTGTGAGTAATGACTTTGAAGCACACTAAAAAAGACACACGACACAAGTCAACACTCACGTTTCACTTTCATCCCAGGAGAGGCATGTCTCGTTCATTGTGCCCTAAAAAGGAGACAGATGGAGACAACACTGTGAGGAATTTCTGCATGAAAAGAAAAAATTCCATACTATAAATGTGTGAGAAGCAACACCTTGCCATCCACCTGCCATCAGTTCTCACCACTTATATATGCATCTATAAACGGCTTAGCAGTTACAGAAGCTCATTACTGAGCCAATTATCATCGCCAACTGACCAGCTGGCTAGGCTGTGATCATGGCATGTTTCAGCTGGCAAAATTATTGGCAAATGTCACAGTTTCAACGCAAATGTCAGCAAAATGTCAAGCTTTGCTCGTGTGCGTGTGTGTGGTGAGCAAACACCCAAAGGGGATGCTGGTGTATTTTCTGAGGCTCCATTAGTTTGGGCGACCGTCATGGACTTACATTGTGGAGATGCGGGAACTCAATCTCGACGGGAGAAGACAAAAGGGCAGGGGTAGGCTTGACGATCACTGTCACTACTTTAGAGTTGAGCAGAGTTGCGTTGCTGTGGGAAGACAAAACAAAAGATGCAGTCAGTGTGCAATACATTACATATTCAGATTTTAGATAGATTTAAAATAGCTTAAATAATCTTTTCCCCAAGTTAATTTGAAGGTGTAATTGTGCAATAATGCTTTTGGCACTATAGACCATGTGCCTTATAAAATGCTAATATAAAGGGAGTAGTGTGGGTGCCATCTAGTGTCTACAATAAGAATTGCATGAAAATAATAAAAAAAAGAAACATGAAAAATGCATTACCTGTGGAAAGAAAGAAATGAAGAAAGGTTTCTGTAGAGGACAATGCCAGTCACAAACGCTTCATTGCCATCTGAAATCAAGAAAATTGTTGCTTAGATACGTAGTTGACAACTAAAATAGATATTTTTTTGTGTGTGTCTTACCGTTATGCTCAATGGCCAGAGCATCTCTGGAAACTGATATTTTCTCCTCAGCAGTCCTGACCCAGTCCAACATTCCCCTCCAGCCTTTAGCAGGGAAAGTGAAGTTGGAGCTTGTCGTCGTCGGCCGCTTATGGATGCTCAGCACTGAGGAGAAAACAGAAGCGCAGCGCAAAAATGCTTAATTCAGCGTTCTGCCACGAACGTTTTTGTTCCCCGCGTTCCAAATGTCCTATCAGAAGTGTGACACCTCGAAAGTAACACAGATGATTCACAGAATGAAGTTTACAGTTATTCGGACAGACAGATTGGTTCATCGAAAAGTCATATGTGTTATGCCTGATGCAGACAAGCTTGGAGACAGCGAGTAATTTGTTTGACGGATGGACGTCAAAGAGATGCTTTGATGCACTAGGCGGATGGCGTGAGGACAAATCATCCTGACAAGACATGAGCAGGGAGCGCTGCCGCCGGTTGAAATTAGGGCTCACCTAAATTCTCTGTGACTTCATAAATGTCCTGGAAGCCGCTCATTTGCATACCGATCATGTTCACGGACTCCTCGACGAGACGGAAGAACTCCTTAACGTTGGCATCCATCTGAATGAGAAATGTGTGAAGGAGGGTTGAAAAAAATTGTCGTTAGAAATAAAGATGGATGGCTGTAGATGACAACCATTTATCGCACCTAAGCGCTACATCCATTCACCTTTCATCAGTTTTCTATACTGCTCATCTTCATTAACACGAAAAATTTAGAGTCTTCACTTATACATGCTTTGGAAGCCTGAAAAACTTGTTATCTGGTGCCTTTGAAAGAAAACACGGCAATTGATGCTCGAATGCAGGCCAGCCTAATGCCAGGGGAATATCGAGCACAAAATGTCATGACTTTTATCAACAATGACAAGGATAACAATCTCAAAATGTGAAAATGGTCAAAAGAACGCTGAGACGTTCAGTCATGACTAACCATCTATTATGTCTTTTCTGTGCTGAAGTCCGCCCACTGCAGTGAAAACCTGGCTTGCTGCTAGGCAACCACTAAACTTCCTTAGAGCCATAAATGGACTGGCTGTTGATTCATCCTGGTATTTCTACAGAATTTCCTCTCAATAGCACTTAGCGAAGGGGAGGGCTGCCCCTGACTTGCGTGTCTCTGACGCACAAACCGGCGCAATGTGGGCGCGAGGTGTGTGTTTCTATGAAACGTGTGCCGTCTGTGTCCCCTCTCAGCCGGCAAGGCTTTGTAGGATGGCGTGGAGACTCGCAGATTGCCGTGTGGGCGCTGTGTAGTTCCCTGAGTCAATCTCTCTCACATGCGCATACCCAAGTGTTTGCTTTCACTTGTCATCATGATTTGTCATGTAGTTCTCCTTGCACAGGAATGTGCAGACATTTTCTTTTTTGAGATACAATAATTAAGCAGTTTAAGAGGAACAGACAAAAAAAGTTGTGAAACTTACACTTAAGTGAACTTAAGTTAAAAAAAAATTAAGTGTTAAAGTCATCAATACGTGACTTTGCAGGTCGTCGGAAGTTTGCCTTCCAATTAGTTCAGACTTTCATTCACACCAAACGATCATTCACGCTGACGCGCTTTGAATATGTCCATCACACTCCCCACCCAAAAAAAGAATTTCAGACACCCTCTTCTCACGTACCAGCTGTGCCTCTTCCCATTTGTCATGATGTTCCTCTTTCAGCAGGTTGCTGATGGTCTGGACATAGTTCTGCAAAAAAAAAAAAAAAAAGAAATGAAATGAAAAACATTTGAGGCCACTGATGATGGAATTGAGACAAAATCTATCTTGAAACAAAATTTCAAAACTCTTTTTTTTAGTTTACCTCCACATCCGCATTGCTAAGCCTCATCCTGGTCGCCTTATACAATTCAGTGATGTTCTTCAGGATTTCCATGACGGCCATGAGGTCACCGCTGTATGTCGCGCCTTCGTCGCTTGAGAACCTCAGACGTGAAATCACCTCGGCGATGCCATCAATGCTTTGTGCCTTCTGCGCTTTGCTGATGTAGTCCCTTGACTACATGGGAGGATTTTCGAAAATGTGATTAGTAATGATTCTGCTTTTGCGAGATTTCATTTATAGGGATGCTTTTAATTGGAATTTACCAGGATCTGAATGTTCTCGTAGTTCTTGGATACACACTTGATGTAAGTTGGGTTCTCCCAGGTGGCGAGGCCGACAGCATTGAGACTGCACCGGCGAAGAATCATACCTGTGTGACAGTATATGGTCAGTCAACTATAAATATAGATATAAATAAATCCAACCATCTGCTGTCAATGTACCTGCAGCGTCAGCGGGACATAAGATGGCGGCCATGTCTCCAGCTGGCGTTTTCTTCCACACAACATCGCCATCATTTTGCTCAGGGCAAATCTCATGGGGCTCTAAAGGATTGCCAAAATCATGTTAGCCTATACAATGATTTTCATTAGGTCCTTTTTTTTTTTTTTTTAAATGCATTCACATGACTAACCAGGGCATCTCTTCTCATTGCAGCGCTTGTGCTCTCCTCTTTCCCCAGGGCAAGGCTCCCCACCAAAGAAAGGCCCTTCGCAAACTCTTTGTCTCTGCTGGATGCCGCCGCCGCAAGTCTTGCTGCAGCTGCCCCATGAGCTCCATGCATGCCAGCGCCCATCAACTAAACACAAACAGGTAGCACACACCATGAAATCTGGATTGTGATATGCTTAAGGATAATATCATTGATTTATTTGTATTCATTTTTTTACCAGGGCACTCTTTCAGGAAGCAGTTGATGGCCTCTTTCCAGCTCCCGTGGCACTCGGAACCCCCGTAGGACGGACCGTTGCATTCTCGTGTTCTCTGCATGGTACCGTTGGAGCAAGAGGCAGAACATGGGCTCCACACCGACCACTCGTTCCAGTGTCCGTCCACTAGAGGGAAGCAGAGATGCATCAATGATAAGCGGAAGCGCAACATAATTGGCCTTGCAGCAACTTTGTGTGAGTTTGAGTGAGTTTTTGTTCCCTGTATGTATTTAAATCTGCTGCTGCCAATGCTTAAATTGTGCACCAGACCACACCTATTTACAATATCAGGATCGGCTTGACAGCCACAACAACAGTGTAGACGAATGGGTTCCAGTTCAAGAGTACTTAACTCATTCACTGCCAGCACAGGTAAAATGAAAGTACGTCTATATCCGTCAATGGTAGCGAATGAGTTAAAAGGACATTGTGGTTCTTCAACCACAATGACAAAAAATGGAACAGAAGAGAATTTGGGACTATACTATCTGTATTGATATTGATTTTGTATCTAAAAGAATAAACTATACTGATGAAAAGACATTTAGGGAAGCGCTCACCAGGGCATACGGCAATGTTGCAAAGCTTGTTTTGTCTTGAAGGGCCCTTGCAAGGTTCTCCTCCATTCTGGGGCAGCCTGCATGTACGAGTGCGGTCACGGTAACCACGACCACATGTGGAGGAGCACAAGCTCCACGGGGTCCATTCATCCCAGGCGCCATCGACTGGAAGTCATATAAATGAACGTGATGCAACAGCTGCAGTAAATTTACATTTCACATTTATGTCACTCATCAGCGGGAATCAGGATGTTACCTGGGCACACGGCAGTGTTGTTGCAAGGCCTGTTTTCACGCAGGGGTCCGGTGCACTGGGTGGTGAAGGAGGATGTTGCGCAGACACGGGTGCGACTTTGCCAGCCTTCTCCGCATGTCACTGAACACGCACTCCAAGGGGACCACTCATCGGTCTTTGTATTTGCTGAACAAAAATTTAACAGGGTTAAACTTTTGAAAAAAAGCAATCACACCAGCATAGAGTAACTGCAAACTAAACTTACCGATTTGGGTTGCAACTCCTCCAAGGCTCGACTCATCAAAATGGTCTCTCCTCATACCAACAATGGCCCGCAGACCTTGGCTCTTGTTACGTTCTCTGCCTGGAAAGAAGATGATCACATTGGCGTGTGCTCCAGCTGCAGCCAAACGGCCAAGCAAAATGAGTGAGCATAATGAGGGGTTACCTATACAGGCCCGTGGGTTGCATGCCCGACCCTCTTCAACCGTCCCCTCGCATATGGAGTCATCGGGTTGACAGGCTCGGCTGCGCACCTGGACGCCACCACCGCATTCCTGGCTGCAAACTGACCAACGGCTCCAACCAGCCCAGCCTTCTGCAACACAAAATGGAGTCATTGTATACATATATAGGAGTGAAAAATTAAAAGACAAAAATTAAACGGAAAGATAATGTGACTGAGGAAATTCTATGTACAGACAGGAAGTCCAGAGATGGTGTTTAAGGACACTTTTTGTCTGAGCACTCAAAGCTGATAGTTGTTCAGCTTGAAATTGCTTCAAACCGCTGCAGGGGCTGAACAGCAGCGTTGCTATGCCAACCCCAAGTGTGCTTCGATTTTCACCGCCAGCTGACTGTGAGGTCTTTGTGCTCTTTTCCACCTTTTTCTCCTACATAAATGCACCCGCGGCCTCCTCAGCCAAGCACCGAAGTTAACATGCTTGACTTGCAACACAACCGAGTTAGTGACGCGTGTGCTTCAGGTAGTTCATCCAATTAGGCGGTAAAGATGCACTTCTGTAACGCCTTCGATTTGCTTCTCATTACTCTGAGGCAGCGGAGTGCACATCCCTTGCCTGAGCTTGTGCTCAACAGACAGTTATCATCAAGTTCGAAGAAACAAATTAAAGGGTCACTTAGTGATAAGGAGGGCCTGGAGCTGGCAGATCCCTGTGGATGTCATTACAAAACAACTAGAGAACATGTTTATTTGACAATCATGTGTTGGACTTACTGATGATCTCAGCATTCTGTCCGTTGTCTCTGGGCATTGGAAGGCATTTTTCAACGTAGACGCCACCCCTGTAGCAGCTTCCCGGCTTCCTTTTTGGGGTCTCCCAACACTGGCAAGGGGTGTTCATGATACCACAGGGATACTCGTGGGTGCTGCTGGACAGGCACTTCTCCAGCCACTGGCACAGCATCTGGCAGGCGGGCATACTCGGGTTCCTTTTCCCCACAACTAGAAACTCAGACTTGAACTCGCTGACTTCATTCTCGCCCTGTGTGTTCTCATTCTCTAGGCTGTTTCTGGAGGCCACCTTGCGGATCTGCAGGAACTGCTTGCTGGATTCAATGTAGGTGACGGTGGTTGAAGCATCACACAGCCTGACGACTTCATCATAGCTCTCCATGCCCAGGTAGGTGCGGGATGTCTCGATGAAGGAGTCGAACTGGAAGGTCCTGATCTGCCTTGGCTTGCAGGAATCGGTCGGCTTGGTGATCTTCATGTAGACGGTGTAGCGGCGGGGGTCGGGGTTCTGCAGGGTCCAGGAGCACGGCGCAGAGGGAAGGTTGGTGGTGGACGAGAACACGCCGAAGAAGCGACTTTGCTCGAGTGATGCGCAGGTGTCAGAGGCCGGACCGGAGGGAGTGCAGGAGGTCAAAGTGAAGAAGAGCAGGACAAGAGCCACAGAGGGCCCGCAAAGAGCTGACGACGCCATTGGGTCAGCTTTGGACGAGAATCGCAATCTCATTTGCTTCTTCTTTAGCACTTCAGACAACCGGTGATTTCAACGATGCAGCTGCAGAGGGACAATGCCGTATACAATACAGTTCATTTATGATTCTCATATAGGAACAAAGTTAGATTTGCATGACGTATATGCATTCGCTGGGTTCAATATCGAGTGAATGAACCAAACCGGCAGGATAATTGTGATGAAACAGCAATTACAGCCCCTTCACAGAGTGCTGGTATCGCCAAGCTCTTAGTCCTTCCTCCCACACACTGAACTGAACTGTGAAGCATGTGCGTCAGTCTGACGTCCATAGAAGCATTTCCACTAGCGACGTCGGGCACTTAGATTTTTTATTTTTTTTTTTTGCACAATGCACATCTTTTATTACACGATAAACAAGAAAAATGATCAGCTCGTGCCCGAGACTGATTACATGCTGTACTCGGATATCATTGATGAGTTTCATTCCAAAGCACACCTGAGATGAACATGTGCTAAAGTGATAATGCAAATGCAAAGGAATGGGTGAACTTTTGCAACATTTAACGGACTTAAACGTGAGTAATGTGTCCTGCTTGTTGCCGGGGCAACTGCATCTTGCAAACACGCTTCTCGCAGATTGCGTTTTCTTATGAGCATGCAACAAGCACTATGAAGTAATGCAGGATGCTGAAAGTGCGCAGAGTCACTCTCAAGATCTTCACTTGACCTGCCCTCGCTGAATAGACGGGAGACGCTCTGACTGGTTGCTTGGCAACATCCCTCACTTGTCTTCAGTGCTATTTGTCTCTCCTATACTTCTCCTTAATCATGCCTTTGTGGATTTCGGTCAGGTGCAAAATGAGAGCGAATCAAAAATATATGTGAATATAAAGCATAAAGGCGCTATATGATTTGGTAATTGCAGTGCCATTCAATCAGACACACACCTGCACTTTTCAGGCTTCGTTGCCTCACATCTGTTTCGCCCTCCCCGTGGCTCAACTCTGTGAGCAGCATAGCAAAGACATCTGTTTTGTATAGAGAGGGCTGGCTCTATCTTTCTCTCACTCTCGCTTAACCCCCCCACCCCTCC
This sequence comes from Idiotropiscis lumnitzeri, assembly GCF_059441095.1. Taxonomy (NCBI): domain Eukaryota; kingdom Metazoa; phylum Chordata; class Actinopteri; order Syngnathiformes; family Syngnathidae; genus Idiotropiscis; species Idiotropiscis lumnitzeri. The sequence goes on from NC_142406.1 coordinate 8,662,021, forward strand.
CTCCGACCGGAAGCACCATGAATGTGCATCGGATGAAGCACGCGGTGAAAAGAAAGGCGGTCCAGCTGTCGTCTACGCACATTGCCCACTTTCCCTCCTGACCTTTGTCTTCCTTTTCTCTTCTGCCTGACCATTTGTCGCTGGCAGCATTTCGGCAAAACAAGCAGGCGAGGGAGTAAGCGGGAGACTGTTGTCATGGAGATGTGGTTCCGTATATTTTGGCTCAAAATTGGACTGCTGCAACTTGTTTGCTTATCATACTGCAGTTCAATTTTGAAATGAAGCAGCAGTATTGCAAAACAATCACTTTTCTTTCTTTTAAAGTACTTTGCATTCCTGACTAGACTATTTGACTTGAACTAACGCCTGATAGTCAGCGTTGTGGACTGCTGAATTTGCAGCACAAGCACGTGGGACCCGACCACCATTCAGTCTTCTGACCTCCTCCTGTTTGTTGTGAGGTGCTCTCCTTTCGCCCAAGCAAAGGAAAGAGGTGATTTTGAAGCCATTATAGGTTAACTGTCACACTGAAATTGCTCAAGAAACTACCCAAAAATTAAATGACAAGGAACCCACCAACACCCACAATGCAAGCAACTGAAAAGTTCCAGCAACTTGTCAGAAATGTTAAACTAATACGGCTACATCTGATGCATGGCGAAGTTCTGCACAAATGTGAACTTTAGAGCACGTACGGGCTCAGACAGTTGAGAATTTGCGTGACTTTCAGCACCATGGACAGCAGTGAAAGTTTCAACACACGATGCATCACCTCTCATCCTTAAACGTGCACGTTCTCAGTTAAGCACAAAACGGAATAAAGATTAAGTGCGTTTTCTTACCGCGTCTTCCAACTTGAAATGTGAGGTGTTCGGAACTGCGGCACGGAGCTCGCTCTGGCCAAAACTTTTTCGTTGTTGTTGCTGTGCTGTTCAACGCAAAAAAAGATGCGCCAGGTCCGCTCCTGACCCGAGTGGGTCAGCCCCAAGTGTCCGTGATGCCCACAAGCAAAGATTTTTTTTTTTAAAAGCGACTCTTACAAACTCCAAAGAGTTTACTACCAACTTTGTTAAGCTGCTATAACCAGAGAAACTGGCATACAGCGCACGTTGTGATGAATCTGGCTTGCAGTGGAGCTCCAGTTGACAGTCCGGAGAACCAAACGGCGTATTCTCTCGCTTGTCCGAGCTCCCACAATCAATGTTGGTACTTCTACTCCCGGCTTCGGAGTCTTCTTGCTTGTGGCACTGAAAGTGAGTTCAGTCTCAGTGTAGCGTGTGGCCTTCTCCTCGTAGTTTATATCCAACCCCGCCTCCCCGCCCCTTGCAGTCGGAGTCAGTGCGTGGATGAAGTGAATGAGACAGCACCAAGACGGGAGGGGAGGGGAGGAGCGTGCGTGGGAGAAGTGTTTGTGCGCGCGCGCCTGGAAGTGTGAGAGCGAGCGCGTTTGCGCACGGAGCCGCGAGGAGTGCAGGGAGGGAGGTAATGCGTTGATGCAGAAGGAGGGAGGGAGGGCGGCGTGTGCGCATAGATACAGGCGATTATGAACACCAAACTACGCAGATATCAACGCAGAGACAAAGGTACCGGAAGGAGGATGAGCACAATCAGCCAGAAAAAGGGTGAAGCTTTTGGACTGAAGCCAAGATGTGATTCTCGCATAAAAATGCACTCCTTGTCAACCTTATTGAACATGAGAACATATTTTACATTGGGGGCAAAAATCCCATCAAACAAAAACATCCCAAAAATGTCTGAATACATAATGAAATAATGATTTGAAATAATTATCGTGTTTCATTTTACTAATAGCTAGGGGATTTCATTATAATTACTTTTTTTAAAAGATTTTAGAGAGCAGGGTGGGTTTTTTTTTTGGCTGTCTTCAGGCAGTAGGCGGGGTACACCCTGAACTGGCTGAGAGCCAATTGCAGGGCACAAAGACCATCCGCGCTCACACTCATACCTGTAGATAATTTAGATTGTTCAATCAACCATGTTTGTCTTTGGAATGTGGGAGGAAACCAGAGTACCTGGAGAAAACCCACGCAAGCGCGGGGAGAACACGCAAACTCCACACAGGATGGCCGGAGCCGGGATCGAACCCACGCCCAATGTTGTCTCTCACTGTGTGGCCATCGTGCTAACCGGTTGGGCCACCGTGCCGCCCTAAACTATTAATAAGTACTTTAAAAAGTAAGTATATTATTTTCTTTCTTTTGGTGTTTTGCTAGACTTTGCACATGGTAGACTTGGGCGTAAGAGGCGTTTATGCCGTTGTGCTTTGTTGGCGGCGTCCCTCATTTGCATTATAATCAAGGCGGTTTAATATTTACTATTTTAAAAATGTGTCTGTTTCAAATGAGTATCAATATGTGGACTCTCATCACGTAAAAAGGGATGCTTATCCAACTATTAACCTACTCTAGCATGTAAAAACATGATGGTATGAACAGGCTGTTCCTTTAGTGTACACAATACAGCATAGCCCCAATTTAACGGTAGCACAAACTCCTCCTTGTGTGTCTGCCACCTCCATCTCAAAATCACACACACGCACGCACACCTCTCTGCCTCTTCTTTTGGGGATGTAGGCGAGCCTGGGTGGTTCTCTGAGTATGAAAAGGAATAACCTAATGTGGGTGTCTGCCTGTTACAGTACTGTTGGCTCCGTTTCAAAAGTGATAGAGGGGCCTCTTTGTGATCACGGTGAATCAGGAAGTCGAAAACAGAAGCGTTAGTCGTTTTTCCTGCTCAATATTTTCCCACAGATTCTCTAAGAAGAAAATGGGGGTGGAGTGTCATTCTGTCATTGCGCCACAGGGATCCACAACATACTGTATGATGTAATTACAAGTATAACGAACGTCATTCATCCTCATTAAAAACGGGATGATACGGTTAGTTTCAAAGTTACTAGGGGGACATCATGTTGAAATTGTGGTAAAGGTTAATTGAATTTATTTGAATGACTGCTGATGTTTGCAGTGGTGCACGACCTCACATGTTTTTCATAAAACAGCTATTGGGTTTTTTCTCAAATATTTATTTGAAGGCGGCATAGATATGAAGCTAATGACTGTATTTGTGCAAATGCGTGATGATTGCTTGCGCGCAAGACAACGGTTAGTTTAACAATCGGTATAGAATGTCCAACTGCAGAACATGAACGGTTTCTGTTTATGTAAGTTAGACCAAATCTACCTGGTAGACCACATTTTTTCCAAAGGGTGTTTATTTGAGGAAAGGCATTTTTTTCCCAGTGGTTTGATAGTTTGCGGTTTCAAAAATTATTATAGTACTATAATTATAATTTGGGGAGCTCCCAAGGTTATCATAGTTTTGGATTTTTCACGACAGCAGTTAGTTTTTGTTTTGACTATTGTTTTTTTGTTTCTTTATTCTGTTAGTTTCAATTCATTTTTCGAAGCGTTTTGTTAGTTTTTGTTTTGCATCAACAATGGTCTTAACGAAAATGTTATTTCGATTTTAATTTGAGTTATTTCGTGAGTTATAATTAAGTATATTTACCTTGGTATGTGCCCATACACGCAGGTGACATGGGAGTCGTGAAAAGTGTCCACAATTATATAATGATGCCATCATGGACAATGTATTAAAAAATAACTTAAACATTTATTACCCTTCAGTTGTCCATGGCTCACTTAAGAGTGAAGCGTGGGCTGATGCAGACAGAGTTACATAAACAAATGACCATAAAAGTAAAAGCAAGCATAAAAGTTGTGGCCTCCACAGGACATTCCTCACACTGTGCTGGTATTATAGAGGTAGCGGGCAGCAGGGGCCCCATAAAGTATCAATATTCTACTCAAAGTGCAAGCAAACACACACAAAGCCGCTTGTTTGTGCCAATGCCCAAATAAGCGATTTTAAATGGCTTTGCAGTCCCCAAGTTCCGAACAGTCTTTAAAGTGTGGCTCTTCATAAACAAGTGTGCTGTGCTGTGTTTAACGGCCACATGCTGGCAATCTCTGACCTTCTCACTTCTCATACTTTTGACACTTGAAGGGATTTTTTTTCTCAATACTGGCGTCCCCGATTTTGCACTCCAACATAAAGTGGCCTCTTGTGAAATCAAAACGTGAGGAAGGCTGACTGATTTTTAAGGAGTGGAAATGATAGAGCAGAGGGTGGTGCGGTTGGCGATACATCTGCAGCGCTGCCTCAATGAGTAAATATACAATCAATACTTTTACTATATATATATATATATATATAATTTGAAGAACTTTCTAGAATTTTAGAAGAAAATGTACTTTTGGTTGCATTGCTTCATTTTGCAGGACACATGAGGTGTTTTGTTTTGTGAATTGTATTTTTGTAAGTGTTTTGGATAAAAAAACACTAACTTTGCAAAGAAATATGTTTTTGGAGTTGTGGGACAAAACTTTTTGATTTCAAAACAATACCGTGTCTTCTTTCAAAACGATAAATACTGATGAACAATTGCCCCTTTCATACATCAAAACACTTTTGTGCAGACACACCAGGGAGTACTATGAAAATGAGACAGGCTCACATAATCAATGTCTCCCAGGTCTCATAAAATGATTGTAAACGCTTTTGATCTCCCTGATACCCATTGCTACGTCTACTCAACACGCTAGGGAGTCTGCACAGTTACTTTGGTAATCAATAAAGAAGTAGGGAAGTAGAAGCTTTTTTCCCCTGGCCATTAAGTGAGTTAGTTTGTAAAGATTTTGGGCAAATTGTCTCGGCATATCATTATTCTTAAACGTGTGTGATGCAATTTTAGCCCAGAACAGCCTGTACACAAATGCAGTGCAAGTCTCTCTGTGGCTCATCAACAATAACAGCATACTGTTCAAAACTGTTCCTTGTTTTGGGAATAAAAAAAAACAACAACTCTTCATTAGGAATTAATGGAGCAGGTGGTGTGAATTCAGTAAACAGAAAGCGACGTGCATGTACGCAGTGACTCAGAGTCTTTTCTCATCACACTGTGGCTTAGAAGGCCTCCCCGTTAACAGGTGCTCGAGCAGGAAAGACATACATGGTGCTGCCTGATGATGACTAGTGCAGTGAATCCCGAAGAAGTGCAGCAGGAGCTGTATAACCACAACCGAGGTTCACCGGGCTAGCCTTGATGCTGTGAGTCATATGTTCCTATTCGATTCGAAGAGAGGACTTCCTATTCTGCTGTTGAACAATACGATACCAGGAACAGAAAAGCAAGTACAGCAGTAACAAATACTGTATTTTGTATGCAAATAATTCAATCACCACACTAACTAATGATGTGATATACAACAATAATTGTGAATAAAAAAAATTAAACAGATATATAAATATATTATTGTAAATTTAAAAATAAAGTTGATTTAGAGCGCTTTTACATATTACAAAATAAGTATGACATTAGTTACAGCCATACCATATTGAATCAAGTCGTAATCCAACTGAATCCAACAGATCAAATCATTTAATTTAAAAATGTACCGTACTTGAATTGTTTCGTTCGTTACATGTATTGAGACATTTAACGAATCATCATTTATTGGATTGATCCACATCCCTAATATATATGTATAAAATGTAAATATGTGTATAAATTAATCTATCAGTTTTGTATATGTCGTAGTTAGGTTTTATTTTGTTTTGATTTACAGTTTTAACAAGTTATTAGAGCAGGTTTGCTATTTTTTTAATACTACCTTTATCTATTAGAATACTAATAGTAAAACCATTACAACTACAATAAAACAAAGCAATTTCAGAATCTGATTATGATTCTCTGATTCTAAAAATGCATTGTTTAATTATAGTTGTATTAGTTTTAGTATTAGATTTATTTTGTATGTTTATTTTTTTAAATATATGGCATATTTGTGCAAGATAACTAAAAGGTCATGAAGTATTATGAAATAAAGTAGAGCATTACAATCCTCAAAGGACAGTTTGACCTTTCTTCTGTACGGCTCTACAGTAATACTGAAATAAAGACATTTCAAGATAACCACAAAAGCTCATGTATGTAATTTATTGACCAACACGAAAATGGACATTTTAGCTAAAATTACAATTAGTTTTAGTTAGATTTATAAACATGATTTTTTTTTCCAAGCAAGAACTCTGCAAACTTTTTGTTGCATAAACTATACTATAATAACCTTAGTATCCATCTATCTACACTGTGGCCACAAATATATTCTACATCTGATTACTCTAAAATGTAATTTAATATTTAAAATAACCATATACGAAATAATGCATCAACTTTGTGCAAACATCAGCTTATTTTCATGTTTCTGATTGACTGGGTGTTTTTTGATGTGGTGGATCGAAAGAGAGGAAAGTGTTTTCAATTCATTTTGCGCTACAGTCAGCCTGCCTAGTCCTCTGTGTAAATGTGAAGATGTCATTCAGGGAGCGCCATTACTTCTGCTTTCTCTATTGCTTTCGCAGGGCTTTTCATTCTTTAGTTTTCACTGGCTCACTCGGTTTCCCCCTCTTTCTTTGTCTTGCACACATGCAAGGCCAGAGAGTGTGGGAGTCTAAGGGATGACTCATCTGTTGCACACCTCATCGCTGTCCAACCATATATGGGCTGCCCGGAAATCCATTTTACTGCGCTTGTGCGGTGGAGAAGAGCAGGGGATTCGGAGAAAGCATCAGATCTCTTGCTCGCTTACTTTGAATTTATGTGTCAATACTTAATTATGCTGACTTAAATGACACTTGATATATTATCTCTGCTATTGTAATGTGAGAATCTGCAGCTCGCAGGTCTGTTCGCCTTGAAGATATTTTGCATATACAGTAATGTAAGCGTGCAAAAATGACTATATCTTTGAGGTAAATCCTGCCAAGGTGCCAAAGGAATATTTAAGGCATACACTATGCGCATAATTAATAATACAACATGCACACTCCACTTATAAAAGATAAAGATAAAGATGTCCTTTATTAGTCCCACAATGGGGAAATTTGAGGATCATTATCTCAAACCATCAAACCACTCTGATTTGTCTTTAAACCGTTTCCTGTGCCCATTGTTCCAAAGTTTGAGTCACCGTACTGCATTGAGGAGATGCCCATCAACGGTCTGGGGCCTCTGTCGGCTTGCCCGACTTCCTGCAGGGAACCAGTCGCTCTTGTGTTGAAACATCCATAAAATAGAGCCAATAGATTGGCAACACATTTTGCGGCTGAATCAGTATGACACATTGCTGACGATCATTAAACCAAAAAAAAAAAAAAAAAAAAAAGTATAATCAGATGGATACTAATGTTTTTCTAGGTTTAATGCTATAGGCTATATTATTTGAAAATAGGCAAAAGAAAAACAGAAGCATAACGTGATCAACACTGCGTTTTGTGTTGTGGGATATGCCTGTGCATTATACACATACATGCATGCATAGCAACATGGAAAGATGATTCAAGATAAGATGAAACAATATTTGGTCAAAAATGAAGCGTTTACAGCATTGATGTGTGATTTTAAGAGTACACTCAAAGCAATATCTTAAAGGGAGGGTTTTGGCCGCTGGCACCAATGCTGAGATAATACAAGACAAACCACTATGGCTTGTATAAAAACCGAAGGTCTTGTAGAGAGGTTTTCGAATCTGTGGCAAGGTCCATTGCAGCGTAACAGAGATGATTCAATACAAGTGAAACAGAAAAAGTCTCAGAGAGAAGTCTTTCAGTATGTACACCTTCGAATGCACGCCCTGCAATAAAATGTTTTCGTAATTTCTGCAGGACTTGCTGTTCTCTGCAAAACACATCACAACTGTTTTAATGTCTGTTAAAAATTTTTTGGAATTTTGCCATTCAAATTCAATTTTGCCAAAAGGTACTGAAACAATCAACTTGCCGGATGTGCATTCAAGGTTAAAAAAAAGTAATTAAATTCAACTGTAAACATAATGCATTCATCCTGAAATTTCACCTTAATGCTGAATATGCCTAACTTTTTGTGAAGAATAATTAAGGTATTATATAAGATAACAAAGTGATGATTAAAGACAGGCAAACAAAAAGCATTTATCAAAAAAGAAGGTCTGCTGTGGAGAATTCATTGAAGTATAATTGACAGAAAAGCCCAAACAATCCTTGCTGGTTTAACAACATTTGAGACTGCTGCAGTCTGTGAGCTCAGGTTGCCATGGTAGTGTTGGAGTCAGTGGAAAAAAAAAGGGGGGGGCGGGTACATTTAAGAAGATTTTATTGAAGTTATTAAGCAAGTTATAAATCAATTTTGTACCGTTAATACCGTTGTGAGTCAGAGCAATTTTAAAGTCTTCACTAACGAAAGAAAAATGGTAAGCCCATTCGAGCTTTGGGGTCTACACACCTGAGTCAATTAATGGAGCCCAGAATTCGAAGCAAACATGGTGAAGCAGCATTCAGCTGTTATGCTCCCCATAGGATGCCAACAGAATGTGAATGTTTTTAATTTTCAGATTACAAATACGTTTTACAGTTGCATTACATTTCAGAAGAACATGTGGCACTGTCGCCATAGGAACATGCTTGGAGATAGTTTTATAAACTTTGGTAGCATGGACGCATGACACTCTACCAACCCTTCTTTTGCATTGTTGTGCGATGTGACACAGCGTTCTCCCTTCCAGCACATGCACAGTCAATGGGTTCATTGATGGCGGGGTGCTCTCTGCTAAGTGCAGTGTGAAACAGCTTTCATGGACACAGACGTGCATGCTATGACGAACGCTGGTGTCACTAACTTCAGCAGATTCAGCTATAATCAATAGGGAATAAAGTTTTTGGAACTGACAGTAATGGGGTTCATCAAACAAAAAAAAAATAAAAGCACATCATATCTCAACTCAGTTCATTCAACGTATATTTTGGTCAGTGCATGTTACAAAAAAAAGATGTAAATATTACTTTGTCCTGGCTGCTCAGTAAAATCCGACTAAAGCAAAAATCCACAATAATAAAAAAATGTATTTAAAAATTGACATTTTTTTTGTATATGTATTTAAAAAATTTAGCATTGAAGTGAAGTCAATTACATCCTCCTCATGGCTAAAGGCTGTGTATACTGTTTGTAATATCATCCAGTGATTAGCTTAAATGTATTTTAGTCCCCTTATTTTCTCGGGGAAAATTATTCTAAATTTGGACGCGAAAGACTGATATTTGGTGAAAATCTGTGACACCCAAAACATTTCACTGCATAGCCTTTGAAATTTACAACCGGTCCTCTGAGTTCAACCGTAATTCTGATGTGACTCTGAATTAAAAATTGCTTTGACATGTTCGAACAACACCGTAAGAGTGTAGATTGTCGTGAGAGGATGGATGATGTGTAAAATGAAATGTAATCATTTCTAACTAGCTATTATTGTGTTGATGTGCTGAATAATTTCATTGCCATGCATCAATACATGATTTTGCACGGACCTAAAAAATAAATTCTATTCCATTTTAAACCAAAACAGCGTCCTTATGCAACGTTGGAACAATTAAAGGAGTCATGCAGCCAAGATGGTCCATTTCTCAATTACAAGCTCAATTTAAGGATTATTTTATCAGGAACATCAAATTATCTTGCATTTTCTATTTTATCAGTGAATAACTATTTGAAAACCTCCCCCTAAAATATACGGACTATGGCCATATGATCATATGAGCTCACAGTTTATGTCAATAAACAGTTTTCTATTTTCACTGGTTGACGTGGACAAGAGTAGTGATGTGTATTTGAATTTTCTGTGGTGATTGGTCGCCGTTTTAGAGAACAATAACTAACAAACCCAGCAATATTACAACACTTGCCTCCTTGCTGTGACATAGACAGTTGAGACGGAAAAAAAACAATAAGCCGATCTCCAAAACTGAGTGTGCCAATTTGTCATAAATCTCATCATAAGAAAATCCATAAATCACTACAGAGTCTTATAAGGGGTTGAATTTTGCATATATACATACATACTGGCATACCTATTATATAAGTGCCAATGTTCAGATGGATCAAGCGTCCCTTTAAAATCCATGCTGCCAAGGAAACAATCAAATTATGCACCTGAAGACAACTTGAGTTTATGTTCCATGTCTAATGCTTAGCGACAACTACAAAGTTGAGCATGGCCATATATTGTGGGTCATGATCGGCATACCTGTTTTGTTTCACAGCACTGTTGATTCATTGTCCCTTGCATTTCTTTTTTTTTTTTTTGTAGCTTGGCCAAGGCTGAAACCTTTTAAAGCAAAGATTAATGTCTTCATATGTATTTTAACTCTCCAAAAAATATGAGCAAGTTATTGCCTCTCTATTTGACTATGATTGGTTGAGTGTTTCCAATCAGTGGAAGCGGCCGTCTGCTCTCGCTAAAACGACGAGAAATCACTCCTGGTACATTTAGGCGCTGGAATATATTTGGATTTGTTGTTGTGGTTCATGGTAAACTTCAAAAGTCACCCTGTTGCCGACACTTTTCTTTCGCACCTTGCATAAATAAAATTTGTACTTAATGTATTGGAATAAAGTAGGTGAGATGAGAATCTTGGAAATAATAAGAGACAAAACAAAATGTCAGTGGGAAAAGGGGCTTTTAAATGACTTGCATGAACATATACATAAATCAAAAATTTGTGGAGTGACGTACTTTGTTGTTGGTCTAGAAATTTATCAATTAATAAAGCCGTGGGTTAATCGTCTTTGGTATTCTACAAGTGACATGCAACAGACAGGGAACCAATTTTAACTTTAATCAAACTTGTCATTTCTGATTTATTATTTTTAATTAATCTGCATAGGAATCCAGTGTTCTGCGTTTTGTCGGCCAAATAGCACAATTGGCCAAGACATTTGTTAAATTTCAGAGATGCCATTCACAATATTTTTATTTTGTTGTTGGACAAGTTCAAGCTCGTATTTCTCGCATCTTACAGATCATGTGATCAATTAGCCCTCTAATTTAGAGTCCTTTCCCCTTTTCAATGACGATCCGAGTTCTTGAAATAGCTGAATACTGAAAGGCTGAGTGAATTGAATTTAATATTGTGGAAGTTGGCATACAGGCTTCTGGCAGAGTTAATGGTGTTATTAAATTGTTAATCAGTGTAATAGTAGCAATTGTTGATTGTATCACGGGGGGAAAAAAAATCATTAGCCGAATCAGTGCTGCTGTTAGTGTCCGGTGAATGATTATAGATGGGGTGAATAGTGGTAATTTCAACATCATCATATTCAGCAATCTTTTGTGCTAAAGCACTCTTTTCGGATGTTGTGGGCGTTGTGTTAGTAGTCATACAGGCTTTGAAACATAGTTCCTTTCTGGAGCTAATTCGTCTCTTGGTGGGTCTTCCTCACAGTTTCGGTGAGGTCCTTGCTCATGTGCTCATCCACGTGTCGTTTGGAGAATTAGCACATTGGAGAAGGCCAGATCAGTCGTTGTACCTCGGGAATTTCACATGGGGTCCAAGACTTTCTCCTTCTGGTTTCCTTGATAGGTCGTCCACATCTTGTTAATTTGTTCATCTGCAGCTTCTCGACCAACGACCATGTTCTCTTTCTCTTTCAATTTGGCACAGGAAAGTCCTGATGATTTCACCTGTCCTGTTTCTCCAGATCTATCATATAGACTGTTTCTGCGGGTTTGTTATATTTTGCAGGTTCCGATGGGTGGAGTTTCCTGCGTCGCACCTGTTATCAGTTGCAATCTATGTTTTTTATAAACACAGCATTGTCACAAAAGGAGGTGCCGGATTATTACCTTTTGCTGTTGTAATGTGTGTATTCTGTCAGCCTGTTTCTTGTTCTAATCGTACTTGTTTTATTTTCTGTGTTATGCTTCGGCATCTTTGAGATGGAGGCGCTGCTAGCGCTGTTATCTCTGATCAAAAGCAGAGATTCGTCTTGTCCCAAGCCCCACATCTTTTGTTTCACTTTGGTCGGTGTCAGCTCCTCTTGTACTCGCTGCTGAGTCTCCGCGCTTAACAAGCAGTGCCGCTACCCATTTCAACTTCAATAATTTAAACAACATAGTTACTAGGCTGTGCTCTGTAGCTCTCACTCCATACAGAATATAAATATATAAAACCAGTACTAATATTGATATTGGTTCGGTAGTAGCTCATCTTTAAGGATTTGAAGCCTGGAACTGAAGGGCCATGCTGTGGACGTAACAAAAAGAAGTTTGAGAGACTCCGGTCTGCTTTCTAATGTCAAGTTGTCCTTTAACAACCAACCACAAATTGGGATGGGTTCTAGAGCCAAGAGTTCCAGCAGCTGGGCATTGACCAGGAACCAAACCGACATTGTAAAAACATACATGGTAGGTCATTTGTATTTTTTCTTTTGTCTATTTGTCCTCAGGGATTGGCTATGGACCAGTCTCGGGTGTACCGCAACTCAGTTGGGATAGTCTTAAAATCACCTGCAACCCTAACAAAGCCAACAGTATTCTGTAAATGGAAGGATGATAATTAAAGGCCCAATTATTTATTGCATAATGGCTCTTCCTTTTTTCAGATAATTTTTGTTTGTGTCTTTGTTGGCACAGCATGTAACTGGAAATATCAATCTATCAGTGCCCAAAATAAATATGCCCTCAGAAGTGTTATTCAGACACCCCGTGACGAAGATGTCTGGCCTACAAGGCGGTGTGTGATGATGAAGCACCGCAGTGGGGAGTTAAATGATGAATTAGATCACACTTCCTCCCACATTAGCCTGGGCACAAAACCAACTGCCACTGACCAACCCTGCGATGCCATTGTAGACGTCACATAGCACCCATAGCCTCTGTGGATGACAACTTGGTCCAGTGCCATAATGTGCTGGTAGTGGCTTGTAGGACCCCCCCAAAAAACATACTGTATCCTGGTGCTGCTTGAAGAAAAGTGATATGATAGCTGAGTCATTCATCGCCATGGCGCACTATGGCAAGACTTCCCACTATATTATTACTGTAATTAGAAAGGACGTCACCAACCTTTTTCTCTGCTATTTACTGTGATTTCCTTGGAATTCGTCACTTCCTATAAAAGGCATAAACCTGAAATCGTCTGAGCCCCTCCGTGAAGAGGTTTACTCATTTAACCACACAATGCCTGCCCATTCAACTGAAACACATACAGACTTAAGATCTATAGAAGAGATGCATATACAAGAAATCAAATGCAAGAGAGCAGTTTAAACTCACTTTTACTGTGAAGAGTAAACATCAAGAAGGAAAACACCATACAGTGTTACTTTAAGCCAGGTGTGGTCAAACTACTGCCCGGGGGCCACATGTGGTCCGTTAAACGTTTTAATCCGGCCCGCCAAACTTGAAAAAAATTGAATGAATAAACCTTGTTCATGTTTTATTTTCTAAATACTGTGGCATATATACATATAGACATATATATTGTTGTAATGCCTTTGTTCACTTTCATTTAAAATTAAATGTTTTTTTTTCTCTGATGATGTGAGGTTACCAAAGCAATCTATCCATCTGCTCCTGGTTCGGACCCTCTGTCAAATTTTAGAACCCATTGTGCCCCGCCAATCAAAAAGTTTGCCCACCCCTGATTTAAGCAATAAGTTACATTAACACCAATAATAATGACACATTTCAGAATGTGAGTGCTAATGGTTGTCTGTATATGACTTGGGTGTACCCTTTCTTTGGCCCAAAATCAGCAGGAATAGCCTGAAGCTCACCCGTGACCTTTATAGTGACATTTATAAGGTCAAAAAACGATTCAAGGATTATTTGAAATTTCGTAAGATGTTTAAAACAACCCCACATAAGGCCCATTATTCTGATGTGCACCAATTTGACAGATTTCTTTCTTGGAGATTTAATAAATTATGATAAATTAAGGTATTCAACCTTCAAGTGATTTGAGGAAATTAACTGACCGACTGTCTGACGGATTTTTGACAGAGTAACTGACAGATTGACCAACAGAAGGACTGACCAACTGACAATTAAAATTTGATATGAAATATAAAGAAGAAGAAATATTAAGTAGCTTTCAGTTTATCTAGTTTGGACGGGTGAAGCAGTTGTATTGAGCTTTGTTGTATAATCTGATTAATTCCTTCTTCAACAAGATGACAACATTGGCTCTCATTCAGTTTTGCTTTCCCAAGATTTTCAAAATCCAAACTAATTAGTGGATGACACATTTTCTCATGTTTGACAAGGGAACATTAGTTTATTCAAAAAATGGGCACAGAAACACAGTGGACCAAAATCATTTGTAATACTAATTTATACAGTGGCCTTCCAAAATGTGTGTGGCAGTCAAACTTGATTATTTTGTGTTTTAATATAACCAGTGTGCCAAACAACACTGACTGTTACCTTTTCACTATTTATTCAAATAGGCATACACTCATTCAGGTACCTCTGCTTTAATTGCAGGTCATGGTCTAGCTCACTTTACCAAGCAGACTCGTGACTTTGGTCTCATTATGTCAGCCATCATCGCTCGTAGTTAATGCGCTATTATTTCCGAATGATAATCACGATTCAGTTGTACTTCCTCCACTTTTTATGATGATATAACAAAATAGGAACCAAGCAAGAGACAGTCCCCAAGCCTGTGTCTAGAAAGGGAGAGGGATGAGCATTAGGCCTCATCAAGTGAGAAAGAAACAAACAAGCAACATCTCTAAAAACTTGATGGGACATCAGGGAAAACAAAGCCAACTTCGTGACAGGGTTGACCAGAAGCCAGAAAGAAGTTTAATCCTCAATTTCAGAACTCTGACTGGTTATCTGTATATATGCGTCTTCCCATTGGCTGACGACCACTCCGGGGAATAGTCTGCCTCTCGTCAAAAGTCAGCTATAATAGTCCTCATCCCACCCACGACCCAAATGAAGAGATGATGATTAGAAAATTAATAGATGGATGGTGAGAGAGTCACCCTCATGGAATTGCTGATGTACACTCCATTCCTAATTGCAGTGTCAGCCTCCTCTAGGCAATATGCTATAGATTCTTTATAGGGTTCATCAGCATATCCCTAAAGACTGAGAGCAAAAGCTAAGCATATGAAGTGCTTGAACATTTTCTGACTATTTTAGACAGACAGACAAAGATAAAATGGACCAATAACTACAGATGGTACGCATCACTGACGATGGAAACTTGACTTCAAGTAACTCGCATTAAGCGAGTATCCGTTCTTCCTCCAGAATCTGGATCCTGGACGTCCAAATGGAATGTATAAATTCACATTGTTGTGGTTGCGTTTATTCTGGACCGTGCCAATTGCTGTCGGCTGGCCAATAGTCAAAGCACCAGTCTTCCCGATAACGACGGCCAACGATTGCACAAAGTTGAATTGATGACGACCAAACACCCAGATTTCGTGATGGTTGACAAAATCTACCCCTTGAATTACCTTCATGCATTATGGTACACCAGACGGTACCGCTATATGTTTTGCAGGAATATATACCAGTCGTCAAGGATTACTTTAAAACAGTAAGGGCCTAATTTCTTAAAATCCCAAATACACGCGTGGATACGATTTCTAGTTAGTTGCTAAAAAAGATTCAAACTAATTTGACCACATGCTCAACCAAGGCTGCCGTTTGGACCTGCCATTCAAATGCTGTTTTGACAGACGTCATTGCAATACATCTCAGGCTACACGGCATGTGCTAAATTCATCTATTTTCTCGACTTATTTTACAAGTACATGTGAGGAAGACCCTTTTGTTGTTGTATGTGACACGGTTTTGTAAATCTTGGTCCAGATGGAAAAACATCTTATGAATGCTACACACAAATTTTTGTTTTAAAACCTATTAGTGCAAAGCAACCCTACAGTAACCAGACATGGAAAATCACACACATTCTCTGCAGTCCTATGATGATTCATTGATCGTTTCCTACATCATCCTCCCCCAATTCTGCATTTATCATGAGGTGTCTTCCAGTTCGCAATGTGATTCTAATTTCATCAGGGCTTCTGTGTGGGTCTGTGTGACGCGATACCACGCAAACAACATGCAATCGGTAGGCGGATTAGAAGAGGAAAGAATGCATGCTTCCGGGAAAGTTGGGAATACACTGGTCGAGAATGACAGATTTCTGAATATAGGCCAAAAAATGTGGATTTTGTTTGAACAATATCTGGTTGTAGTGTGAAAAAAAAA
Source organism: Idiotropiscis lumnitzeri (assembly GCF_059441095.1). Classification (NCBI taxonomy): domain Eukaryota; kingdom Metazoa; phylum Chordata; class Actinopteri; order Syngnathiformes; family Syngnathidae; genus Idiotropiscis; species Idiotropiscis lumnitzeri. The sequence goes on from NC_142406.1 coordinate 8,678,148, forward strand.
TGAAATCAAAGGAGCAGGTGATGGCAGCCTACCAGAGGCCGTCATGGAATCTCTGAGTGATGACATCACTATACGCGGTCCTGCTGTAGTGACAAGCAACAGAAGGGCTTTCTCGTGATTCATAGCCAACGACCTCCATCACTGCCCACTGATGTCTGTTATCTTCACTGAATGTGCCACACTGAAAATGTTCAATGGCATTGTCACTTGTGGTGGTTGATCTATTTTTTGATGTCACCATGACAACTTGATGAGCTCCGTTTAACAAACTGGCAGGTTTACAGTTCGACTGACTCATGTATGTGCTGTTCTGACAACTTGATGATGCTTGAAGATGTTGTCTCCGCATGGTGATTATGACCTTTCAGGGAAAAGCCTGAACCTTTTCACTATAAATATCCCCTTAAATGCCTGCATGTGTGGGCTTGGGTTCAGTGTGAGCATCAAAGTATGGGTTTAATTTCTCCTTGAGGGACTATAATGAATATAAAATGTTAATTTTTCCATTTTGTATACCCTCACTAGTGTGTTGGAGGAAGATCAATCAAACAGCACATAAAGACATCCAACCATTCACACCGTCACTGAGTGGGAACTAATGAACACATGTACGGTAGTCAGGCGGGTAAACCGCTACACCTTCAGTAACATGGGGGAACTACTAAAGCCGAAGGCCCGTGAGTTCTCTAGAACTCAGAACAACTACGCCTCAACATTGAACCAAAAAACAACTCCAGTCGACCCAGCCCGGATCCCGTGCGAATAACCGCGAGCACTATAAACAGTTTCCAAAAGCCACGTCAGGCCTCTGCATGTCTTGTGATACTGCGATAGAGTTCTTGACCGCATATCCCCATTAGAGTCGTAGGTGAGCTGGAGACTATCCCAGCTGATTTGGGATCAGAGGTGAGGTACACTTTTGACTGGTTGCAAGTCAATATCAGAAAAATCATTCTGTTCAAATCAAGGCGAGATTAACTTTTGCAAATTTGGTTTTATTTTGAAAATCATAACAGTTCCTGGGAACGTCCATTCAAATGACCACAAAGATGCCTTTCATAATGCAGCTGCTTGGCCAATGAAAGCAAAAATATTGTTTAAAAAAAATAAAATAAAAACATGATGTCGAGATGAATCAGCGGGAGTGTTTCCCAGAACTGTGAAGTTGGGAAAAATTGCCTTGTTCTCTGCTTCCGAGCACTTTAAATCCGGTAAACATGATGTCCTGATGTTTGTTCTACATAACAATGAGACACATCCAGTTTGGTAACAAAAATATTCTGGACAAAACTAACCAAGATACTGTATGGAATATACCTCACTCTGTTTCTCTCACTCTTTTAACTTCCTTTTTATAATTCTGAACAACATTTACTAGATATATTCAAGCAGACCATTGACATCAGAGTGACGGTGTGTGCAATGGTGACCGCGCCCCTAAGTTGGTCTAGTCGGGGTTCAAACCGTGATAAGCTGGCACCCCAAAACCTTTTCGGTATTTTTGGTCTTTTTCTCCCTTTTTGGTCTAAGTGCGGTCGGTGGTGAAGACAGTCGAGTCAAAGTTTGTGTCATTTTTTTTTTTCAACCATCTGCCGCCGTCGCCAGACGGGAACTCGGATAGCATGAAAATAAGCTAGTAGTGGCGATCGTAGAGATTCATGCCGGCAACGTGAAGAGAAACTAACATCATGTTTGTTCTAAATATCATGTCTAGACATTGTGCATTAACAAATTGGATAAGAAAAGAAAACGTTTTGTATTTAGATTTCACACCACACGCGAGCGCAAAGCAAAGAGCATGAAAGACAAAAGAAGCGGGTGAGGGGTTCCCACAGAACTTTCCACAGTTCAAGGTCAGAATCTGTGCAAACTAATGGCAACTGCACGGCTACCGGGTCATTAGGGCTTCCTGTCGCATTACATGTTTCTGACTGTGAGGGATTGCAGACAAGTGTTTGGTGTTTCTGTCTGGGTTGCAGCATTTTTGATCTTTTGGCACCATGCAGGCAATCTGTTGACTCCTACGTGGCTCAAAGAGAACAAAAACACACTTCTTAGCTTGCTGACTTTTCCCAGACTTGTGCAACATGCCTTTTGATCTTTTTGCTCAAAGTCAGGCCAAAGTAAAGACCTTTTTTTTTTGTGTGTGCGTGTATATTTTTCAACTGTTGTTACATATCCGACCTAAAACACATTTACTAATTAAATACATAATATGGCAGTCAATACTGATCATAAAACAACACAATTCTTATTTTTTGGAATAAAAAAATATTTCTAGGTTTGGAAGCACATAAATTAACAAAGCTGAGGACGCTCGGAAATAAAATTCAACATTTTTTAAATGGTTTTATTTTCCACAATAAGTTATTGGTTAAAAAAAGGTCAGACTTTGGTCATGTATTTTCTATTTATTTTAATAATCAAATTGAACATGCGTCTCTGAAATTGTGTCAGCCCACCTCATCCCACCCCACTCACTGCTGCTGACCAAGCTTTCATCTACATGACAAGATTTATTTTGTGAAAACAAATTTGATCTAGTTTGTAATATTCCAATTCAAAAGTCTAGTATAAGTGTATATTGCATGTTCCATATTTCGTGTTTTAGTGAACAAAACAAAGTACAGCACCTCGCTGTCTCCATCACGCGAGATGAAGTTACAGTGACAATTCTTGGAGTCGATATTCACTTAAGAGAATCTATGATTGACAACAGCAACAAGTTCATGCCTGCAAGAGGTATCACTTTATCGAATTAATGTACTAAAGCTAATAAACCCTAATGATATACTCACTGTTGTGACACTTATAATGCTAGACAGTTAGGTCATTATGTTCAGTATCAACGATAATTTATTTTTATTGAATGTAATGCTCTTTCCGGCTTGGGAACATGGCTAGCGTCGCATCAGGAACCACAGGACCAGGTGCAGAGATCCTTATATGAAACCTGTGCTTCGAATGGTAACCAGGTTATCCTTTGTCACCATGACAACACCAAGCATCTGCGTTAGAACGCGTCATCAAGTCCCTTAGCTGCACAGCAATATTTTTTTTCCTCCCCAGTAATTGAAAGAAAAACTTTTCATTTCTGGTTGACTCATGTTGTGATCTTTGTGTCAACAACGGGATGTGACGTGAAGAGTCTTGCTGTTTATGAAGTGACATTCAGATTACCAGTTCATGGACAGTCCTTGTCAATAACATCCTGTGCACTCATTGGTCATGTCATAATATACGTCTAATCCAACACAAGAGCTGTATTAAAAATCCTGTCTTTGCGCAAATAATAATGCTCAGTTTTGTTCAACAATATCAGAACTTTATTACCAATATGTTTATTATTATAGTGGGAGTTTACAGTGGTGTGGAACTGGGATGCAGCACACTGAACCGTGACACTACTTGACACAACTCTTCTTAGTGCAACAGTGTCAAAGTAATATTGAGTAAAGAAGAATACATTTCAAATGTATGACAAAACACCTCTGCTGCACGGTGTTGATACAGTCGACCCCACTGTGCTACTTGTAACTGGCTCAGACACTCAGCCTGGTACCAAGTCAGCAATTGGGTCAGTAAAGCAATAACATACGTACAAATGGCCAGCTGATATAAAGCTTATTATAGCATAGATAGATACATTTTTCTTGCATCCCACTCAAATGCAGCTTATGTGTTCGTCATTTTCTATAAAACAACACTAGGTTCGTCCATCAATGGGTGTCCAGTTGCATCCTTTAAGTACCTGTTGCATTAATGTATTGTATATCCTTGAGGCTCTCACGAAAAATTCAAGTGGTTATCCTCCTCATTTAAACCTTTTCTTATGCCTTTTTTCATCTTTAAAGAAGCAGAATAGAGAATCATTACGATCTGCAATTGGAACGCAAATTGTCCAAAATCAAATCTTGCCCAACCCTAAAAATCACAGACTCTTGAGTTAATAAATTGTCAGACCTTTCTCAAGCATCTCATAGGGTCAGTGGGTTAACAAGCGTGCTGAACCAAATGTATCAAGGAGGCTTCTTGAGACCTTCGGTTCACTAACCTGTATTGCTCTTCATTAGAATCATTGGGCAATCTTCACCAGTAGTTTGTTCCCTCTTGTTAAGTAAGTAAAATCTAGGCCGGACCACAAGGGTAAAACACAAGTCGATGGAAGTCCCTGTCAAAGTATTGAAAGAGGATTACAATGACTATACTAACAATTACACTGCAATCTCTGAGGTATTACCCATTCATTTTGATCACAAAATATTTGCAGATGCAGCAGCAGGTGTGCATGGTCACAAGAAGGCTTTTACGATGATGCGGACTTGACTATGACCATGTTATACTGAGCAGCAAGAGCGGGGACAATTGTGTAGAAATAGTAACTTCCATTCCCGGCAGCAATTTTTGCTTCATCATCAGTGGTCCAACAAACAGACATGCATGCTGTAAATGTGTATGTGAAGGTGCTTTGGTATCAAAATAAGTTGTCTTACCCAAGTAATTAGGATTGCAATGTTTATTTGTTTAACTAATTAACGGCACTACCCTTTTTCCAACCTTGAATGAGTACTTAAAGTTTTGAACTGCCCTCATTAGAATTGCAGATGAGCCGGAGCCAATCCTTACTGAATCTGGATGAGAGACAGATGTACAACCTGAACCAAGCCAACCCAACGTGTCTAGATACGTGGATGCTGTTCAATTTCCAGCATTCGTCGAGACAACTGGTGATCTTGGCTCCAGTAGTTCTCACAGTAACATCTGGTCACTCCCACAAGACATTCACGCATCGCATGGTTTGCAGAGCCTTGCACCATATTCGCTGGTAATAGTCACTGGCAAAATCAACACCTTTCCCACCCTCAGACTCATATTTGAATCTCACACGTTGGATTCTCTTCAATCTGACAAATGGATGAGTGCAAATCCTCTCATCCAGTTTGTCAGCTGCTGACGTCCTAGACGCTTGTGATTCAACATGTTCCATCAAACATTATAATTTATACAAATGATGGCCTTTGTCAACAATAATCCCCAAGTGTATTAACACAGAATGTGTTTGTTTGATAATCAGTAAAGCCCCTTGACAGTCTTCCAGCAAAATCGACAGAAAGCAGAATGCTGCTCGAGAAAAACAAGTCGGTTGCAGAGGTTGTTTCAAATGCAAAATGAACGGTATGGAAGGTGAAATTCACAGTAGATGATGATAGGGCAAGAGGTTCAAAAAGGTGACAAAAGTCACAATCTCCCCGTGATTGACAGGTGATCGAGTGTGTGCAGGGTGTCAGTTGGGATTTGTTTGATCTGATTTGCTTGGAATCAATACTATGCACGAAAACAGTTGAATTAATTAATTTATTAATAATTAATAAGAGGAACGGAACTTGCATGTAGCAGTTATTGTGTTGTATTCAAATTAGCCCACCACAGTGTGATTTAGGATATAACACTTTTTCAAAAGTAGGCAGATCACAAAAGATTTACTTAGTTGTTGTCACACTTGGTGTTTTACAATTCACCATTTACATAGTGTTTTGTTGATACGAGAACATTCTGGGATCATGAGTCACCTCGTCCTATATTGGATCAAGTGACAGTCGACTTTTGGAAATTGACATCACAACTGCAAAGATCTGGTTGTTTCTTTTACAACCATTGAAAAGAGCCAAAAATGAGACCCTGCCAAGTGTCCATCTGGAAACTAATGCTGGGCTACCCCTGTAAGGATTATATTGATTATAGCCCATGTTTCATCATGTTCACTGTTTACTTTGGCAAGTATCAACCAAACACTGGTGGGATTTTCTTCCCTTCTGGCCGTCGTTTCAACCTGCCATGAAAATTTTCTTTTGTGCTTGTCCTCATTGAGGTCGTGGAATACCAGAGTACCCAGAACATGCAAACTCCACACAAGAAGGTCTGAGTAGAGATTTGTTTAACTCCATCTTGTAAGTTAATTAAAGAAAAACATTGTCCTCATGGATTAATCTTTTAAATTATAATAATAGTAATGATAGCTTTTATTCATAATTCACTTTACATTTACAGAATAGCAACTCAATCAAACAGCAGACAAAAGGAACTAATTAATTAAAACAATGTACAGTCAACAGATTAATGAAATGAAAAAGAAACAACACAAACACCCCTGATTCATTGTTTTTAAAATTTAATATTCTTTAAGCCTTTAATACCATTTTCTGGTAGTCTGATTTCTTTCAAACACCTGCCAAGACAATATTGGCTGTCACCAAAGGCACAGATATGTTTCCAGCCCATATTTTTGCATCATGTTCTTGAAAGTGTCACTTACGCATTTGTCTGGGTTTGTGGTTAAAAATAACACGTAAAAATACAACCCTGGAAGCTTCCTTCTTGCCAAAGAATCCTGCAACCCCCCATTGATCTCGCTCACATGCGTCATAATCAGTGCTGGCACAAGAGCAGCCATTGACATTTTTAGTCACTGAAAAAAGAACATAATTAGTATTGCCGGTCCATCATATATTTAGCATTTCACAATTAATTAGTTTAATTACAATACTTTCAATACTAAGATTTATTAAAATAAAACAATTTGAATAAACGTGTTGTGACTGGTTGTTGTCGGTTGCTATGGATCTTTATTTTGTGACCTTTAGTTTGTGATATGACGTTTGGAAATGGCCTGGTGGCTCACAGTATTCAAGATTGAATTGCTCAATGACACATTGTCAGAACATAAAGCTTTCTTCCTTGTGTCGAGCTTTCTTCCGTACCTTCTGCATCCTAGTCCTGCTCTCTGTTGTTACTTTGTATTTTTGTTTGGGCTGCATAGATTATCTAGATCAATCTCACTCCAATTCAGGAGTTAATGTAGATTAACGGCAGCACGTGTTACCGTCGGTGGAGGTGGTTATGTACAGTATTTTACTGGTTGAAAATATTTTTTTTTCCAGAAGGTTTTCTGTGCACACGAAACTTACAGAATCCAGTTGACTGATAGCCCGAACCCTGCATTGTCAAAACCTTGCTTATGTGCCTGACCTAAATGTCTCCAATCTCTCTGCCTGTTTCACAAGTCATAAATAGCATGATGTACTATCTAGCCCTTGCACCTGGCTAAGGGCCTGCTGTGATTGCATCCTAAAAGGCGTCTCTACAATGGCATCTCATCCAGGCTTTACTGGGTTAGTTGGCTGTCGCACAACGGAAATGGCTTTGGGTAGGGTATGAACCCTATTTTAGGTACGTGTGATGATTTTGTGTGTCAAAGACTGTCACCTTGCGTCAGCACTGTGACATACATCCATTTTCAAATAGCGTTATATGTTCAGGGCTGCGAAAAGCTGCAGCGCAAAACACCTCGTGGTGAAAGGCGGTCTAGCCGGTCACCAACGAGCAGTATATGACATAGATGGATGAATGCCATCAGGGAATAAGAAGGAAAACAGAACACAAACTTAAACATTTGAGTGTCTGCAATGACATTCAGACAATTGGGAATGTTACAAATCTCCTACAAAAGATAATCACCTTCAATAAAATGCATCATTAGATAACCACATTGAATTATCAATCGCATTAGTCATTCTCAGTCACAATTGGACAAAAGAGGATTTAGTCAGACCCTACATGTGGGAGTTAAACAATGACACAAACATCTGTGACATTTCCATAAAGCAAACCTTTCGACACATACGGTGGAGTTTTGCCTAGGCTGATTAGCATCGACTCTCAAGCTGCATCAAGTTGGATGATGAGCGTTGCTGGACAGCCATTTTTAAATCACCCCACAGATATTCAATCATAAAGTCCGGGCTTTGGTTGCGCTACTCAAGGACATTCAGAGTTGCCCTTGGTTAGTGATATGGTAATAGTGTGATGAGTGTTGATAATGGGTGACAATATTTACACTAAGACAGAAATATGATATCAATTCTTATGTACAAGTAACATAATACATGTTAAGATGTAGATAATGCAAATATTTGGTCAAACATCAAACTTCCTGAACAAATTGTATCAAATCAAGCACTTCAGTTCATGTTTGCCAAACAACAGAGGATATTGTAGTTAATATTGTATGTTGCTCAAAAAAGTGAAGGTGATGGAAGATAAAGGTGTTATGTGTGTTTTCTGGTGATGGAGTAGGTGAGGAACTGGGTAGATTAATTTTGAATATATTTTGAAGATTTTGGAGGACAGTGAGATTGAAGACCTTAGAGAATTGAGTTTCAAGGCATTAAAGAAGGATTCAGGCCAAGATATTGGGTTTCACGCCGCATTAAATGAGACAATGGAAGCTCCTTAAACGAGCACGGACAGACTTGAGTGAGGAACGGATTACTCGAATGCACCGGCTACCACACCAAGGGCATGTTGGAAGGGCAAAGAGAACACTAAAAATATAACGGCTAAAATAATTTAATTTATTCTACATTCAAAATATATGTTAGGTTAATATAGGAAATGGGTGAATTGGATGGATTGAAGTTTGGAAAAAAAACATTGCTCAGATGACAGGTTGTCTTATTGCAGTAGGGCCAAAGTGCATTTGCACAATTAAATTGTATTACATATCTATTTACATATTGCGTTTTATTTTAGTGTTTGACATGCGTATATAGTGAGTACAGCTTTTTTCCTGTCAGATGTTAGGACAATAGGTTACTCTCAGACAGAAGATGATAAGAGCTCTTTATGATTGAGTCAAGAGGCAGGACGTGAGGAAATTTATAAGTGAGGACTAAGTGATGGACAAATGGAAAATGAAAGCTTTGAGTTGTGAGCAGAAACACAGCAGCTTCAACTTAAGCAGATGTCAAACAGGCTGTACGTGATCTAGTTTGGGGTCGGGGGCGGGGTTGGCACGCCGGAAGGGAGTGCAAGTGGTGGATAAGCACGGCAGTCTTGAGTTTGTGCTCGGCTGATTGCGGTGCATGTGAGGAGGGAGAAATGTGGAGTGTGCTGATGAGATTCAGTTAAAGGTTTCAGGGATCAGTGTGCGACACAATTGCAGAGTGATTCGTCGGCATGAAAAACAGATGGATTATACAAACAAGGACGTGACTGCATAAAGAAGAGGCGAGGGGCATATTTTCATGCGGGTTCTGTTGTAGTGATCGCATATTGTTTATGATATCATGCTAGATTATATGCATGAAAAACAATCAATACATCAATTTTCTATGACACTTAAGGTCAAAGTTCATTTTTATTTTCTCCCAGGAAACTTTGGTCGAGAGGCAGCTACACCGTGGAGTCATCTGCCAATCCCAAATACGAATAATACCGTGTTTACATCGTCATTGCTATTTTATCACAATTTTGTTCCAACTTTCACTAAGATTATCATTCAGTTTCAACAGCCAATTGCAATTTAGAATAACAACCAATCTAAATTCACACCGAAAGAAAATTCTTCAGTGAGCCCAACTTGCATGTTTTTGGAATTAAGTCCAGAGAAACCCCACACAAGCTCTTGCAGAGCATGCAATCCCTGCACAGAAAAGGTCGAATAGAGATTTAAACCGTGAACTACAAAAGTGGAACTTCGGCAGAATTTTGAAGAGGAGACTTTAAAATTCCTCTCTTGCTTCTGTGTAGATAAACTTTTGAAATGGTTTGAAGACACCTCCCTGTCTCACACGCTGCTGTGTAGCTATCACTCCCTTACTCTGCTCTTCAGGTTTCCATGGGGACAGTGAAATATTCTGTCGGTTGGTACCCAATAGTCAAGGACTTGTATTTTGCGGTGGATTTTCCTTCATGTTCTAAAAATCAAGACTTGAATCAAAAGAAAAGAAACAGAGAGACAATACATTCAGCACTGTTGAAGATCAGGGTAGTAGTAGAGTAGAGTAGTAAGGGATGGTACTTCTCGAAATTTTTGATGCTGTAGATGTGGGGAAGAGTTGTTGAAAGCGCCAGAGACACATTACAGACCATCAGAGAAATCCACAGATAACATAAGGCTTTTGGATTCAACGGATTGTGGACTGGGCACCAGCCAATCCCTGGTAGTGGATGCCACTGTGGGAACTGGCAACTGGGGGCGGGGGTCATGAATTTAGCAGAGGACGGAGAATTCAAAGAGATAAAAGGCTGCTTCAACTATGTCAAATTCGAAAATTATGTATCATCTCCAAACTGAGACACTACTGTGGATTTCCATGGACTGAGGAATACAGTTGTCGTAAAATGCTTCTGCACTCCCACATGGGGCACAGATCTCTAAAAAGAAAAAAATGTATTAAATAGTAGCTATTTTTAAACACTAACAATGAGTTCTGTATTGCCAAGACATAAAAAAAATATAAAGGTGATTTTGTTTGAGTGATAGAAATCTCTACTGCTTAAGCCCATCATGGCCCATGCGTTCAAAGCTCAGCTCAAGAATCTTACAATTAACTAGAAGTTCAGTTCACAGATCATAATTTAAATTTATTTAACTTCTGGAATCTCCTGAAATCCCCAAAGGCCACAATTCTGACCGTGGATCTTGAAAAAGTCAAAATTCTCTAAAATGGCTGGCAGGGAATGAGTTATTAAAAGCTCTACAAATAAAGTTTACTTGAGTAGGGTATTCACGGCGAGTGTCGGGTTTATTTTGGAAAATATAATCCATGATTTCCAAGGGGAATGGATGAAGTGGACAAACTGGACCAAGTACTGAAACCCTGCTTGCTATCCAAAGGTGTACCCTAGAAACTACGGATCTTTTTGTAAACATGAGTCATAAGTTCACCAATTGCCATGACTAAAGCAGCACAAAAATAGAATTAATTTGCCTGCCCAGTTTGATCACAACTGATACCCAATTTCCACTCATAAAAAGGGGTGGTCCTGCTTGAAGAAGCAGGCTGAATATACCAAATTCTGTGAAAAACACAATTATCGAGCCATTTATAGAGGCGTTGAAGCCACTATAGATCTGTGTTTGTTGTTATTTTGTACGGGACGCTCGCCACCAAATTGTTCGTGTGCAATGAAAATTGAAATACAAATTGGTGCGGACCATTAGGGAGCCAATTTTCTTGACTTGCTATTTCAGAACATCTCTAGAAACTGACAGGTAATTTTTGAAACAAATTACAGTTGAAGTAAATAGATATTAAACTGTAGGTTACAAATACACACTTGTCATTATCTTTGGCCTCTTTATGTAATATGTGTTGAGTGTATTTTTTTCCAGCAGTTTGATTTTAATGTCCTCATGTATTTTGTTAAATATGGAATTCATATAAGGCTAATTTGTTTTGAAGCTGTGTTGTTTCTCTGCTATGTAATCAATCAAATGGTGAAAGCCAAATTGTTCTCAAAAAGGTAGGACTGACTGATATTTTAACGATTCACTGTTTGGAAGTAGTCTGAGCTCGGCATAAAAACCGGTGCATCATCAAGTTCGTGCCGGGGCAATGGTCGAGTTCAGAGTGTTTGTGAATTTGGTAGAGGCACTACGCCTTTCTAACAGAGCGATTTCAACCACTGTGATAACAGTGGATATTAAGTGTGCTGTAATTTTTTTTTGCGCTCTTTATTGGAGAATTTCCAATAATTGTTTTTATCATAACATCTGAGAACTTTGTAAAAACAATAACTATTTTACACATGCCACATGGTTAAGCCTTGGCAGAGGACTTGACACATGCTTTGAGGATTACAGCATGGATTTTATTTTTAACTACAGTTTCTGTGCTGCTTCTTGGAGTCGCATGAATAGGAATAATTATCAGTGTTGGAAAAAAGAAAACAACAGCAAACATATCTCGTCCACAATTATAAGTAGATTAGCACAATTCTAAAAGGGCAGTCACTCTCCAAGATTCAGTAAGTGCAACAAACATCCCGTTTAGAGGATAACAACTTGAAGTGATGCGTCCATGCGATTACTCATCCTCCACTAAAGTACGTGATGTGTTTGGTGTAACCACTGCTCAGCTGTCCACTCCCACTTAAACTCTCACTGTAGGCTGTGGGTCGGGAAGGCCTGAAGCATGAGGATCATCTAAAAATGATTCCCACATACTGTCAAAATTCTGCAAACACTCTGCCACATCAAGACAGCGCTGCCTTGTCATCACCATCACACGCATCTCACTCTTCACGTCTTTTGTATTTATTCGCAGGGGACTATTTTAAGGTTTTGTTAAAGGTGCAATGACATTGGGCTGTCACTTGTGGCTTGTGTCACCATTTTTCTGTGTAACTACAAAATGTGATACGCTATTTATTAATGTCATTATTACACAGAGTCTTGTGGCCATCCATACAAAAAATACAAACGCAGAGAGGAAAATACTGAAATTTATGCGTACCCTGCAATTCAAGGCAACTTCATTTTAAAGCACTTAATTACAAAAGTTTCATTAGGTTGTGACAACTTTGAGTTTCTTTCTCAATTAAGAGAGCATTTTCAGAATAATTCCGAATATGAGTTTATATAAGTATATCACAAAATACTACCTTCCAGAGCTGAATTATATATATTTTTTCTTGAATTGCGCATTAGCAGAGAGGGCATAATAAAAGTGATGTCAGGACAGAAAGAGAAGCGATTTTGAATGGAGAGTGTCGACACTGTCGTCTGAAGACTCCTTCATATTTCTGAATTTGACCTTCTGGCAGAGAGCTGCGATTTCTTCTTTCTTTTCCATTTGTTAAAATGGCCTTGCTGAAATGAGTCACTTGCACGAGCGAAAGATGGAAAAGTAAAAAAAAAAAAAAAAAGTACTTCATGTGATATGGTACAGTATATTGTGAGAGATTGAGGATATTTGCACGTGACGAAAATCAACTGCGGCAAGATGAATGCACAAAACTTTTTATGTTTGAACCAGAGGAAATGACTCGCTGTTTTATGCCACTGCAGCTGCAGCACAAAACAACTCAAGTGTCCTGTGTAACCTTCTCATCTGTACTTTGTTTGGCGAGCAGAAGCGATGGCATCCTCAGCTCTTGTCTGCCTCCCTCAGGTCCAACTGGGTATGTCAGGACTTCCGGTTCTCATGGTCATTAGTATTCATGTTGTGCTGCAGACTTTCTCCCTTTCACCCAATGTACCAGGTTTTTAATGAAGCCTTTTCAGCTCTTGTCTAAGACAGTTGCTGTTTTGACAGGAAGTAAAACATTTGTCTAAATCTTAGAGTAATCTCTGAATGTGGTACAAAAATTAAACAGTGACTAGGGAGTAGGAGAAGGTTCAGTGATGTTTTTTTGTAAATGAAGTCCCTATTGGCATTACATTGCTACAATGTGCAGGAGAATAAGATACTGCAAAAACTGCATGACCTGATGTGTTGCATAACATTATCAAAGTGTTTGTAACACAAGAGCCTCCCTGGCTTCTTCCGTTTGATGCAGCACTGTGTCTCTGCAGAACTCTGCAACGACAATGACACACAATGAGGTGTTGTCACCACCATGAATAAACATGACCTTTAAGAAGGAAAGTGGTTTATGTTGTGCAGTGCCTATTGGCATGATTTGAATGATTACATTATGCAGGGAAGGAAAATACCAAATGTCAAGAGTCACTAGTTGGGCATCAGTGTCGTTTTCAGAGCACATCAGTGAGGGAGGTATCATGTCAGCAAATGGGGGAACAGGTTTCTCAGTGCAGAAAAAAATTTCACCTATTGCCATGAAGATGTCAAATGTGAGGCATGTGTGAAAGTAGTCAGCTCACTTAACGCTTGACACGGCATTGAGGTGCATTGCTTTACATAGCAGACTTGGTAGTGCGCAAATAATTGAATCTGGTTTGGGAAATACTTTTTTTCAATGTGTGAAAAAGTAACATCAAAACTGTGAGATTTAATGCCGAAAGATGAAAGAAAATAACACATTTAAAGGTTCGCTTTTGAGAGTCAAACAATAACACTCTGGGTGTTGTAAATTAACTCTACTAAGGAGAAAAAAAATTGTACACTTTGTAAAATGTAAAATGAACTCTGAACGGGTGAGAACTATATACACTGGAAAGTGTCAAATTTAACACTATGAGAGTTAGATTTAACAGGAAGTAACGTGACTGTAATTGATCACATTTTTTAATTAATCGTTTTGTTTAATTCATCACAAAGATTGATCACGTGGTTATCGTCAATGGTGACTGGCTTGATTACTCACATGTACAGCTGGTGACGTGAAGGCAAGGAACACTATAATATAATACAGTACCAGAAATAACCTACAGCAATTAACCGCCTGCCAGCCTTGTGGTTGTGTGTGGCGTTACAATGAAGGTCATTAATTCACATCGCCCGCCTCATTCCCCCCCCCCCCTTTCAAGCGCACATGGCTATTTTCAGAGACGTCAGATTTATATCGTCATGACAATTCAGAGAATAAAGAAGCACAACTAAAGTGTATCTTTCTTCTTCTCAGACTTTTATAAATAGTTTAAACTTGAGGGTATTTCTGTTTATGGCTTTGATGGACTTCAAACAGTCCATTCTACTTACGTATGGGATGTCAATTGTAAACTCTTGAGCTGTGCACTTTTTATACTTGTGTTTCCAAATCATTTAACACAGGGGTGGGCAAACTTTTTTGATTGGTGGGGCACAATGGATTCTAAAATTTGACAGAAGGGCCGGAGCAGGAGCAGATGGATGGAATGTTTCGGTAATCTCACCTCATCTGAGAAAAAAAAAACATTTAATTTGAAATGAAAGTGAACACAAGCATTACAACAAAATATTTGGCTTTGACACACTATAGTATTTAAAAAACAAAACATAAACAAGGTTTATTCATTTAATTTTTTTCAAATTCGGCCGGCCGGATTAAAACGTTTAATGGGCCACATGGGGCCCTCGGGCCGTAGTTTGCCCACAACTGATCTAACAGAAGCTTTTCACATACCAACTTTGTAAATTGTGCCGCTCCCTTGTCTACAGGAATAACTTTTTCTCTAGGACTTATTTGACTTGGTGAAATATTAACTTTCTGGTGCATCACGAAAACATAAAAAAAAAAAAATGTTATTGCTTTTTTTTTGGTTTGTTTATTTGCACGCATCATCAAATTAGGGACTGGTGCATTAAAGTGAGAGTGGCTACCATGGCAACAGAACTTCTTACTGCTTCATTCTGAGGATTCCAAAAAGTGGACATACTATTAAATATTTTTCTGCATTTTAGCAATGACATGAGTTGAAGCTAACCAGTAGTCAGTGTGTTGTAAATTGGGTGGATCATTCATTAAAGCATCGCGCGCAGGTCATGCCAACCTGCATCACATGATCAGCAATGGAAATGTGCTTAATTCCGTTAAGTACAAATTATGCCAAATTATCAATACATGGGCACATGCAGTAATCATCCAATAACCAAAGTGTGTAAAATGATGGCAAATTGTCACAGTGAACTTCCGAGTCTGCTGTTTGCAAAGTTAATGGCAAGGGGAAAAGCAGCTTTGGTGGGATGAGTGAAAGACAGACCATTTAAATTTTTTCCCGCAGTCCTAAAGCTGCATGTACACAAAATGTTAATTGGGCCCAACTCACAAGTTTATAACGTCAAAAATCGGTACGCGTATACTGCCTAATTGTTTTTTGCAATTTGATATTTGTCCTTCCTTGACCTCCGGGCAGTGAAGAAAAACAAAACTACTGCAACTCTACTGAATGTACTACACCGTATGTAACATGATATATCCAAGAGGTTCACACCGATTAATTGGCCTGTCATGAGAAATAAAGCAAGTTGGAATCTTTATAAGTTTGGGTGAGGAATGCAAGTCGTGCAAGGAACTGACTGGGATGTCAGTATTTATTTATTTTTGCACAGAAATTTGTAAATAAAAAAAAATTGAATAAAAAAAATCAAAACAACGTGCTATATAAAAAATATGACACACATTTAATTACTGGTAACACAAACACATATATGACAAGGATTAACATCTGTACAACTTCATTAATTAAATGTTATTCCCGGCATGCCCGTGGACATTTGTTTTTTTTTATTGCATTTATATAGGTGTTTTTTTTTAATTGTTATTTTATAGCGTCATTTTATTGAGAAAAATGTTTTACTTGCATATATATAGCAGGAAGTTCATTTATCTATTTATTTAACAATATATTTACAGTTGAACCTGGTTATTAACGGGTAACAGGGACACGGACGGCCCGCGGATAGCGACAGTCTGTGCATAATCCATTGAAATGCGTTGGGGATAAAAAAAAAATGTATTTTTTATGCATTATATATATTTTAAATTAATCGACCAATTAATCAGTATTTTTTTTTTTTTAGTTGAAAGTTGGCATCCGCCTCAAAAAATCCATACCAGTCAGGCCTTATAATCCAGTGCATATACAGTGGCTCACAAATAATAATAATAAAAAAAAGTAAAATTAATTGACTTAGTGGACGTATTTTGTCTGAATTATGCAAAAATGAGAGTCATAAATCAACACTGTCTGCACCTTTATGAGCAGATCAATTTGAAGAGGGTGACGCATGCATGCCGTAGGAATGCGGCCACCATTAACAGCTTTTGTTTTGCTTTTCTATTGCGTAAATCACCTCTTTTGTTGTGTTTGTTCAGTCATCAACCACAAGAGGCTTCAACCGATATTTAGCGACATCAGTGAAAGTGGTGCGTCTGTAGGGACAGGCAACAGATGCTGGTCTGAGACTGATGCGTTTAGTGCATGAGGGAATTTGGTGACTCATTGATTTAAGTAACACCATTTTATTACAGTATGTTACTGTGTTAGCTGGTCATATTATTCCTATAATACAATCTACAGCCCGTAATGTGAAACCGTTCAACATTCTGGATCACTAAAAAGCTGCCAATATTCGGGTTTTAAAAGGTTTATTCACTGGACGTAAACATAGTCACTTTTGGGCTTATTGCTATAGTCCTCATGAGGCTCCAACTCATCCACACATAAAGCAGAAAACAAAAAGCATCAGGAGCACACAGGCAAAATTAGAATCATGACTGTAAGTATACGTCACTGTCAGAAATGCCAAATCCAGGTCCAGAAAATAAAAAAATGGCCTCCGTAGAAGTACCTGTGGCTAAAGCCAAACGGTAGCAGAGTTTTTACTTTCTGGACCTGGATTTGACCCCTTTGGCTACCAATCAAAGATCTATATACAGTACATTATGGATGTAGGTCATGTCACTCAAATCAAATACAGTAGTACGTTTTATGTGATGATCATGAGCACAAATATGAATGTACTGCATGTAACTGCAACATAAACAGAGGTTTATAACAAAGAGGTACTGGTAATTGTGAATTAGCTCATGCATTCAGTTCAGAACTCTGAACATTGATGTGTACATACAGTTTTGAACAGATAAACATGTTAAAGTGAGGCATGTATTGCATGTGCTACACACCCACATACTGTTCATCAGTGACATCAAGCTTTCTGTCATTGTTATTTTTCCACGCAACATAAAAAGATCTGCAACGCATTTTCCAACCTACGTCATTATTTATAATGAGTTTATAAAGTCTCTTAATGTGACATTTAGCCTACAGTATTTTCCCATTGGGAGCCACCAGCGGAAATAATAAGTGGAATGATTCATTGAGTAATACTTTTTTTTTAGAGACAAATATTTAAATAGGTACATCCAGGTCACTTTAGTCAGAGCAAGTACACCATCTGTTGACCATATGTACAAAACAAGAGATGGAAAAAAAACATGTTCCAGGATCGAACAGTCATCGTCGTAAAATGCTATATTAGATCAGCAGGTGCGCTTTCAAGTAAAAATGTTAACGGAATCAGGAAACTGAAATTAGACAACATTTTCTTTTTTAGCCATTCATTTTGGAGAAATTAGGAAATAAGTGACGACTTGAAAAAATGCCTACTTTTAATAAGGAATATAGTGCTTATATTAATGTCAATCAACTGTCCCTTTAAGTCAGGGGTGGGCAAACTTTTTGATTGGTGGGCCACAATGGGTCCTAAAATTTGACAGATGCAGTAGCAGATGGATGGAGTGTTTTGGTAACCTCACCTCATCGGAGAAAAAATCTTTTTTTTAATTTTAAATGAAAGTGAACAAAAGCTACAATATATATGCCTTTGAACCCCCCCCCACACACACACAGTATTTAGAAAATAAAACATTAACAAGGTTTATTCATTTGATCTTTTACAAGTTCAGCGGGCCGGATTAAAACATTTAACGGGCCGCATGTGGCCCGCGGGCCCACGCCTGCTTTATGTTAATCACTTTATGGGTTGTGCCAAAATTCCAAATTAAGCAATGGCATACATACTGTATTTACATTTATCTGTTTGTTCATTAAAACATTACGTTCTGGTTCATGGATGCCAAAAAGTTTAATACAAATGGAAAGTGCGGCTGTGGGAAACTGTGACAAGTTTTAAAATACTAACAATAAGGTGATTTGTACCAAAAGGCTGAACGCGAGTCTGTTTCTTTCTTTTTTTTTTTAAAGACATTTCTGTTTGTCAATGTACTTTTTTCCCAGACATAGTTTTATTTTGTATTTTTTTCACATTAGTTCAATGTTATTTAAAAAAAAAAAAAAAAAAACAGTTCAGCGCTTCATTTGGTTGTTTTGTAGAATAACTTCAATCTTTACCCAATTTGGTTTCCTTTTGACCGAGAACTTTATCTCAATTGAAATTTACCAAACCGTACATTACTCTTTCGTTCAACAGATTGACCCTTCCCGGGTCTCTTCACCATCAGTGTTTAGTGGCGTCCAGCTCACCACGGGCTTTTCAAGTGTTGTTACTCATTATGTCATTGTGTGCAATCAACGCACCGGATTTGTGTTCTTTCAATGGACTTGTACTTGTGTGTCCGTGCAATATGTTTTTTTCATAGTTCATTTGAGTCTGGCTAAGAATTAAATAGTGTGGGAAAACTTGTGGCGACTCGACAGCACCTGTGACGTCAAATTCATTGTATAAGAAAAGCAAGTACTTGAGAATGAACACTTGCAATCACTCATGTCAAGTTCCAGCCACACCCGATAATTTGAACAAAGCAGTGACTACTTATATTTTTGGTCCTTAACTGTATTCCTTTGACACTGTGGCATTTTTTTCCCTCCCATTTTTCCCTTCCGGTTCCGGCGCCGCGCGAGTGGCTGCCTGTTTACAGCAGCGTGGCTCACTATTGAGCCTTTTTCGTGTGTTTTCTCTGTGTGATCTATATCTTTGCTGCTGTAACACTTCAAATTTCCCCATTGTGGGACTAATAAAGGACATCTTTATCTTATCTTTATTCACTTCAACAATGACAGATGCAATCATGTCTTTTTGTTGCATGTAGCGCCCCGTGGCTTTGTTTCGAAGCGAAGCAGAATATTTGTGGCATTTTACTCATGTTTGTTTTGTTTACTCTTGAAGCACTTTAAAGTCAAGCATCTCAAAAACCAGGCAGGCTAATTTGTACAAGCCAGAAAACTAAAATGCGTCCCAAAATGAAACTCGTTCTCCTTATCGTCGGTTGTCAGCGTGTCTTGTTCTGACTGACACGTTCAGAATAAAAAATGCGGCGCCAGATCATTTAAAAGCTGCAAAAGCAAAAAAATATATATATATTGGTTAGATGCATGTTCTATGATCACAATAAATGTTTCACTGAATCCTGCTGCACTGCTAGCAGACCTTATTGGGACAAACACTGGCCCTAAATGAATTATTGATAAACTATAATCCGATGCGTATAAAACATTTCACACCTTTTCTAGATTTCTTTTCTTATCATTTATGCATAAAACTAAGTAATATACATGGATATAATTAACATTAACATCCATCTTCTGTACCGCTTCTCCTCACTAGGGTCACAGGGGGTGCTAAAGCCTATCCCAGCTATCTTCGGGTAGTAGGCGGGGGACACCCTGAACTGGTTGCCAGCCAATTGCAGGGCACACAGAGATGAACAACCATCCGCACTCACACTCATACCAAGGGGCAATTTAGAGTGTTCAATCGGCCTGCCATGCATGTTTTTTGGAATGTGGGAGGAAACCGGAGTACCCGGAGGAAACCCACGCAAGCACGGGGAGAACATGCAAACTCCACACAGGATGGCCGGAGCCGGGATCGAACCCACGCCCAATGTTGTCTCTCACTGTGAGGCCATCGTGCTAACCAGTCGGCCACCGTGCCGCTAACATTAACATTTCTACCACAAAAGCATTAGGACATTGACATACAATCAATACAATATTTTCAGAAGACGATAAACCTCATTTCTCTCTCGTCACTATAGTACAACAAAAGCAATATAGTATAACACAATCGGACCGTAATCGTGTCCTCTGGCATGACTCGCTCATGACGTATTAACCCAGCAGGGTTAAGATTCACCCGTCAGTTGAAGTGTGTAATTTGCCCTTTACATCCATGACATGTTTTCATCATGAGGTGGCTTCAAGGTTTTTCTATTATGGAATGGAGGCAGGCGGGGGTCATTGAAGTGTGATGTATAGTCCGGCGAGAGAAAAATTAGAAAAGACTGATGGTGACATGAGGTGATTGTTTTCTTTTGGAAAGAATTGTGGAAGCCAAAATGAAGGAAACTAATTTATCGTCACAGACCAGAGCAACGCAGAGCAGTTTTTACTTCTAATAACTTCTTACTTCTAACTTTAAAAAAAAAAAAAATCGAATTGCTCCTTTGATTGACATGCTGAGTATTGTATCGCCCTCACACAGGGAACTCCTCTTCCCAATGAAACACATTACCATGGTAACTCAAGTTGACTGATGGAGGGCTCTGGAACTTCTGCAAGCTTTGTTGCTGTGGTGATGTATTTGTCAAAGAAATATGCGTGACCACACAATGTTATACATCCAAAACAGACAACCTAAATCCCCTGCGAAATAACGTCAAACGGTGCCATGAAATTGTTTTTTTTTTTTCCCAAAAGGAAGCGCACAATATGATGCATTGGACTTCACACATGCAGAAAATATGCCTGTAAAAGATTGTACAAAATGTCAAAGAAATTGTGAGGTTTAACTAGGTGCACTGCACAAATATATCATTGCAACATACACTTCAGCTCAACTGCACAAAATAGTGAGAGAGTTTTTGCACACATATCAAGCATCTCTGCTGTCTCTGTAATTACAATGACCTGCATTGGCCGTCATTGTCTGACAGAGCCTCTGCTACCGGCTGCAGCTCAATGGTGAATACTAATGTCATAATTATCGTAACCCGGCAACAGGAAGTGGGCTGCCCCTGATGGAGAGCGGCGAGAGGGAACGAAGCCGTACACATAACTCAGACACGGAAACGACTCTTGCACTCAGACCTTATAAAAGGCTTGAAGAGGAGGGCGAGTGTGTGCGTGATGCATGGATCACAATTGTGTGACTATGTCTAAAAGTTTCTAGTAGCTATATTGAAATGATATTTGGCTGGTCCTGACTCCGCCTGTTTCATCGGAAAACTAGCTCGAAAAAAAAATTGACGATCAAGAGTAACGGGAGTGGTTGACAGCAGCTTTTGTAGCCTTCCCCCTGACATCATAATGATAGGCAAGATGTTCATCAATAGCTTTATTGTTTGTGACATTATGTTTGTGAAAAAACATTTACACTAATTGAAAGCGCTGTCAGAGGGAGGTTTACCAGCTGTCACGCTCCACGCTACCAACGCGCTTGATGCCAAGGTTTAGCTTTCATTTCTGAGTTGAGTGACAGTAATTTTTTTTTTTTACCATATTATTCATTGTGTTGGTATGATTCATTCATTAAATTAAAAATGTCAGAGAGTAACTTGAATAACGTTTCTTAGAGTATGTCATAAAAAATATCCATGCCTTTTTCTTAACACAATTTGAAATGCTTAATAAAGATCGGTTCTCGTAATCTTGAATGAGACGTCACTGAGCCAACTGTCTTTATATAAACGTAGTAATAGTAAAGCCTAGTTGAAATACTTCACAAAGATTTATACATATATCAGAAATAACACCATTTATTTTACTTTGGCCCATTTGTAAAAGAATTAAAAAAAGGAAGTCTGAAGACAGTTAAGAAACATTTATGTTAGTTTTCACAGAACATTTTGTGTATTTTTCTTAGAAACATCTAGTACCAATTTCAGTGGCGATAACAACTGCCATTAAGTCAAATACTCATGTCTGTAAAATTGATTTCAAAAAGCTTGGACATTCAGTGGGTTATGTTTTTACCATCCATTACTGACAGAATGAAATTTTTCAGAGACAAAAGAGCTCCACAAAACCGGAATCAACACTTGCACTTCATCATTGCATCCTTTATATCGTAGGATGTCTTAAAAAGTACGCTGCGCACATAAGCAGTGATCTTCAATGCACGGGAGTAGGTTTCGAGATCTATTTTTATTTAATGGAATTTCTAATTTCAGCTCACAAAGCCATTTTAACTATCGGCCAGGATTTGCCAAGCGTTCCTGTCTCAATGGCGCATGTTCGTAGCCTGCTGAGAATCCTAGTCAAGATCTGCAAGGGGCCATTAGGAGGTGACCAGAAATAGCACATTGTTGTCGCACTCCCACATGTGACACATGCATTCGTAATGGGTCCTTTGCAGTGATGTGGCTCGGGGTCGTCCAGCCTTTGATGTAAACTAATGACCCCGCCGCAAGATGATGCAGGACGCAAATACTATTACTTTGAAGGAAACGTTACCCGCCCTCGCAGCTTCCCCCTAGTCATTATCACTCTCATTTAAAGCAGCGGTAGGAGGGATTTCTCCGGTCCAGTAGCGTGCAATTGACCTTGTCTGATTTTAACATGTTTTCTTCCTGTCTTGCAAGCAGAGGGCCCCAATTTATAGAAGGTTGAGTCATGCTTATCCTCTGACAACCTTCATTCATTCATTCTTTTTTTGTTGTTGAGGAAATTGGTATTTTGCGAAAATACACAGAGCACTTTAGTTTATTGATGAGTCATAAAAACGTTTCTACCATACCAGTGAAGGGAATTCTCATTGTGCAAACATTGGTCCAGTACTGTATAGACAATAAATTGCAAGTAGGAAAGAAGGTCACTACAATTAATGGAGCCGATCTATATATTTTGTTCACAGTAAAGTACCAAGTCAAGAAACTCAAGTGAAAACTTTGCTACATTTACTTTATATAATAAAAACACAAGAAATGTCATATCACGGAGACATGCTATTTATTACAATCACATTTTAAAAGGAAGGCTTATTGTGCATTTTTTCCTCAATTTAAAATGAATAAAGTCAATTTAAAATGAGGTACTGCTGCATCACTCAGTTGTGAAGATGACTACATACTCCCGCCTAGTGGCTGACAAGGATTTGACAATTAAGTTTCACTTCATGTATTTTGTAATTAAAAGCTCTTCGTTGTTTTGTGCACCTTCTGAATTAACCAAGCTAATGAGTTTTTAATTGCAGGTAATAGTTTTCAAAGGTGTAAAAAAAAAGTGACTCAATACAAATTCAATAAATATGCACTTTTGTTGACCTATGTAAATAATATAAACCAAGGACAGAAATGGTTACCTTTGACAATTTTCACAAAAGCTGCACAGGAGAATAGTGGTGGCTATATTAAAGCTCTAAATAACAATTTTTTAAAAGACTATTTTGACATTTTTCTTATTGAGTAAGATTACTCTTCTATTCTGTCTCCACTTTCCTGCATTGAGTCAACTGTGTATAAGCAACATAACACATTCCTTCCTGGGATGTGCATTCAATCTAAAACCTACAAAACAGCACAAGTGTATTGGGAAAAAAAATCTGATGTGTGAAAATTTGCGGGGAATGCGATGTGCCTCATAACACCACCACATGCACGCTTTAATTGCACACAGGTTCTTTTCAGGGTAGGCTAACACTTACAAGCAGATTTTGACAGCTTAATGCTGTACTCTCTAGCGTGCGCGGCTTCAAATGTCAATTTGGAGGCAGGTGTAACAAAGTGACATTACAGTGAAGGATGTCATTGTGGGCACTGTGTCGCCGGCTGAGTGCGGAAAGCACTTACATGGTTGTATAACTTATCAATTACGCACATTGCATACTGATGTAATTCATTACTAGTACGGAATCGCAAACAACAACACACTTTAAAAATATTCTAATAGCAGCAGCAGATGCAGGAAATTAGAGCAAAAAAAAAGTTGGGTAAACTAGTGCTTTGAGTGGAAAAATATAAAAACCGGACTTGCATAACTCGCCAACTGCCTAACGACAGCTGGGATAGCCTCTTGCACACCCGCAATCCCTTTGAGGATAAGCGGTTACGATAATAGATGGATGCACTCACCTTATTCGACTGCTGCCAGGTATTTAGGCGGTGTGAATAATATATGATTACATGTGTATGTGTATGTGTATATATATATATATATATATATATATGTGTGTGTATACAATTTTGGGATGTTATGTTCAACATAAGTAAAAACAGAATACAAAGATTGTCAAATTATGTTGAGCCTATATTTAACTGAATACACTTCAACGACAAGATATTTCCAGTACAAATTGATAATTAAATGATCATAATTAATTAAACAATAATCACTAATTTTGAATTTTATGGGTGCAACAGATTCCAGCCCTATGAAAACTATATGTGAAGTGTCTTTGAATGAGGATGGACATGAAAATGATCAAAAACATATAAACTAATGGAGTGAACATTGAACTTGCGTCATCAGAACTCCAGTCCAGATTTCTCCTAAATGGAATTATTTTGCCCTTAAAATGTAACTCTGCAACTACAATTTTCAACAACTTGTGCCAGTTGTTTAAATTGTTTACTTTTGTTTGTTGCTGATATCCAAGTCCTACTGCTTCAAATTTAAACCCTTTTATAAGTAAAATTAGTGGGATGAATATTTACTTTGCAATTCAATTCACCAAATCTTTTACAACACTTCAAATTACACCTTAAGTGGCATTGTAAATGTCAAAAAGTCTGGAGCTCCTTCTTGAAAAGAATACATAATTTGATCCAACACTGAACTTCGCTTGTTTGCAGAAAGAAAATGGATCTGTGAGGTTACCTGTCAGTACACACACGTCAGTTAGCAAATCAGTAAGAGCAATGTAGGTTTTAATATTAATCCATACGTATAAGATTGGTTCACTCATTCCAATCAAAAAGGACTGTGGGAATTCTACTGTCTCATCATTTTCTTACCCAAATTATTTAGTGTTGGTAATGCCCCGAGACACTGTTCTCCTGTTAGATGGCGATGAGCATTCAATTTTGCAAATGATTGGTCCAAGTTAGAGTAAAGCATGCCATTACATATTAAGTTATTGCACGTCTTTTAGTTTCTGCATTGCATGTGCCACTATCACAAAGATGACCTTTTCAATATGCAGTATTGTGCATCCATAATTTATAGCAGGGGTGGGGAAACTTTTTGATTGGTGGGCTGCAATGGGTTTTAAAATTTGACAGAGGGGCCGGACCAGGAGCAGATGGATGGAGTGTTTTGTAAAAAAAATACATTTAATTTTAAAATATAAATGAACAAAAGCATTACGACAAAATATCTGTGTTTAACGCACCAGAGTATTTAGAAAATATCAAGGTATATTCATATATATATTCACATATTCATTTTTTCCAAGTTTGGCGGGCCGGATTAAAACGCATGTGGCCCCCCGTGCCGTAGTTTGCTTACGGGTAAAATATGCCTCCTCTGTGTGGGTAGAACCCCCCCACGCCCCCAAACTAACTTTTTTTTTTCTTAACTTTTCTGGGTCTTTTTTTCTCTGTCCATGAACATTTGACAATGAAACATGTTGCACATTGTTACCTTTTTCGTGTGTTGTCACTGTTCTCGGTTCTGAGGAGCCAACTGACGGCAGTTGTTGAAAATAAAATAAAATAAAAAATGACTGCAGTTGTCATTTGACTTGTGGCTGGGAAAGGTAACGCGCTTTACGGACTAGTGACCTGACTTTAACCACAGCGGTGAAACTAAGACGAAAGAACGGGATGTCGTAGGTTTGCTTATTCAATTGGGGGTTCTTTCCATCACATTTTAGTCGCAAGCACGTTGAGCACACCTGCCGCGAGCACTCACCCTAACTGCCACTTGCTTTGTCTTTTTTTGTGTTGTCTTCCGGGTTCTCCCACCCAATGGCGGCAAAATTGCTTTAAAGGGATTGTGTGGAAAAATGTGTTAATTTTCATTGTTCATTATTTAAAAAACACACTATTTATTCCAGTAATACGGAAAGCGTATTCTATCGCATGCATGTGATTTATTTATTTATTTATTTTAAAATATAATTGTAGCTGAAGTTATCGCTAATTGGGCCTGGGATACGCCGCCATCTTTCTGCTACGGATATAATATACATACAAAGAGACAAATGTAGAGCATCATTGCATTCTATTTTCTCACCACTAGATGACACCAAAATCTACACAATACCTGCAATGGCTACGTTATAATACAAAACAGCAACACCACGGTGCGCTTCGTCTCTCTTTGTCGCAAAATGTCAAATAAAACAAATGCTAATCGATCCCGTGGCGAAAATAAATTCAAGCATGACATTTCCATTAATTTCTAAAACAATATTAAGAAATGATGCGACAAGCGACAAAGGGTGTGTGAGTGTGTGTGTATATATATATATATATATATATATATATATATATATATATGTGTGTGTGTGTGTATGTAATAAAATTATAATATAATAAAATGTTTGGATTATATATTTTGCCCATATAAAAAGATCTCAACTAGCCAATCACGATCTTTTTCTTGGTTGCCTCACTTTACGTACCCATTTTAATAAAGAAGTAGAGAGTCAGACATGTGTTCAAATGTAGTCCTTAAAACAGTAAACAGAAAAACAAATTAGCAAGTGTCAAAGATACCAGAAAGCGACCGAATTTGGAGCTTTTACCGAGGTAGTTCGTTTTCTGAACACTGAAGGGCGCTATTGTAACTTAGAGTCTGATGCAACACGTTTTTGTAGCAGACAAGGAAGACGCTGTTCGAGACAGCTAGGCTCGGCCGGGTAGAGGTAAACAATCAAGGTAAACACAATTTATCCTTCCTTCATATTAAGCCGCACATTTTGTGATCATTTTATTTAGCTTTTGAGATGCGTCTGGTATGTTTTTTTACGTGCTTAACGCGATCGAACCCATCAAGCCGCTTTAAATCCACTGGGGCTAATGTAAGATCAGCTAGTTGCGTCAACAGTCTACACTGAATCCTCCAACCCAGCCAATTGTTGAGTAATTTCGATGCATTCGTCGGTTTGATCGCACACTGTTGTACATTTCAGCACACTGCCACTGACAATTTTTGCAATGTGAGGAAATGTCGGACAGTTTCAGCATGTTGTCGCCAGTAGCTGCGTAAATACGCTCCTCGTTAAGAATTGTTCTTTTTTTCTTCCCCATATAGCCAGAGATGAACTTCACGTAACGTTTGGTGTTTCCACAACACAGCGCAGAACTTTGCACCTAAGGTGTTTTGCATTTCATGACAAATGCTTGAGAATGATGGCTCAAGGTGTAATGGACGGTCCGGTTACACTTGTCATCAGAGCGCCGAACCAGAAATATGATGACCAGACTATTAATTGCTACCAGAACTGGACTGTGGAGAAACTCAAAGCCCATTTGTCAGATGTGTACCCGAGCAAACCGGTGAGTGTTTCACAACACATCAACTCTCGTCACTCCACCCCCACCCAAAATAAATACAATTCTATTTTTATCAGTGAGACCAATGTCAAAGATTTTGGAAAAGGGGCAGAAATTGTGTTTACTGTTGTCATTATGTTGAGACCTTTATGAATAAGAGTTCAGCAAACAAACAAAAATAACGCCCTGTTTCAAACTCAATAGAATATCCTGCGATCAGTAAAAAAAAAAAAAAACCTCGAGGCTTCTCAGTCTCCTTCTCGTGTGTCCAAAATAATAAAGAAGACACCACAAGAAAGTATAATAAAGAGCATTTATTTGGAATGTAAAAAAAAAATGGGCACCGGTTTATCCTTTTCTGTATTGCGTAAAAATACCCCATACACCTCAAAACTACATGAAATTGCGACTGAAAGAAGAAACCAACCTTTCAACACTTTTTGGGAAACCAAAATGCTTGTCAAGGGCCAAGCCAACATGCTAACATCATTGTATTAGTATTTAGAAAAAAGCATTGTCTTGTTTCAATTCATTTCTACCTGTGTAGATATATATGCATTTTATCATTTTCTTTCATTCAAAAACAGTTCCCAAGTGTTTTGAATTGAGTTCTTCCCTTTTTTTTTTTTTTTAAGAGCTCCAAAGACCAGAGACTAGTGTATTCCGGCAAGCTGCTTTTGGATCACTTTACTTTAAAAGATGTACTCAGAAAGGTAATTATTCACTTTCCTCTTCCTCTTAAAATCAAGCCGTGATCTTTTAATCTTTTAGAGTGGAACCTGAAAGGTGGACTACGATCCACTCCTGGACGCTGATTATAAAACAAGTCACTGGAAATTGACTCTCTCAGCACATGCTATAAAACATCAGTATAAGTTATATAACATTTATTAACCTGTGTAAAAATGAAAAACTTTACCATTGCACTACTTTATCTGCAATGACCAATGAGGAGGGCGTGCAAGAGTCATGCTTGTGCATTTTTTTTTTGCTTAGACACTCATTCATGTAAAGACAATTAATGTAAACTGTTTAACACTATATTTGAGGGACTATGCCTACGG
The DNA here is from genome assembly GCF_059441095.1 of Idiotropiscis lumnitzeri. Classification (NCBI taxonomy): domain Eukaryota; kingdom Metazoa; phylum Chordata; class Actinopteri; order Syngnathiformes; family Syngnathidae; genus Idiotropiscis; species Idiotropiscis lumnitzeri. The sequence goes on from NC_142406.1 coordinate 8,706,839, forward strand.
GCCACCTGAAGTTTCACTGTTGCTATGCCGACCGGGCCACTAGTACAAATTTAATAAATAAATGAGATGAAATAATCACATTATTGATTTTTCTTGTAATATTCAATATTTTGAGTTTTGACATAAATTGATCAACTGAGCTATTCCATTGCCCCCCCATTCACTGACACATGCCACTGAAAAATCCCATAGATAGGGGATGAGTTTTTTTTTCTTTTTTTTAAGTAGAACCATCAATTTGTTTTTTCTCAAGACCTAACTATCTGCAACGGCTTTTACAGCAAGACGAGTATCATATGCTCCATCTGGTCTGCCCCTCACCAACTCCTCCCAGCTCCCCGAGCCCCACCCGCAAGCCTCGGGGGAGCACGGCCGAACCCACAGTGAGTCCAACGATGACATGCGCTCCTCTTTCCACAATTTCATCATCAGCGTCACTTAGTTTCATCATCCACCTTCATGCCGCAAGTTGTCCCCCTAGAGGAGGGAGGATGTCGTCTCAAAGCCACCATAATTGGATGCTCTCGTTGACAGGTCACTCAAGGTGCTAGTCCTTCCTTCCCTGGTCAACACAGCCAATCAGAGGAGAGCAGTGACGGACTCAGACAACGAAGTGTACCCTTTTCTTACGACCAGTTGCATCAACAATTCACGAACAGGTAATATGTGATTCAGGGTGATCAAACTGCAAAAATTGTAAACGTACACTTCTGAGGATCAACAGAATGGCGCTTGCATATCGATCTAGTGATGTCACTATTTAATATTTTTAGCATTGATTATTCCGTCACAGATAAAAAAAAATGCAATCAAATGTTTATATGTTTATAAATACAAAACTGTATTTTATATTTGCAATGTATACATCACATCATAAAGTGTAATTGAAAAAAAATCTTGATAGTGTATAAACCTGTAATTCATTATTACTAATACTAATCCGTCTATGACTCACCCAAAATGCCCGAGACGCACTTTTGGGTCCCGACCAGCTGAAACTCACTGCTCTAAATGATTAATCGATTATTCAAAATAGTCGATTAATTTGATGTTTGAGTAATTGTCGATAAATCCATTATTATGACACCTCCATATCAAGTTATCTAATTATATCGGGGTTTGCGTACTAATCAATTCACTGATCCGAATAAGTGTAAAGAAGAAAAAACATCAGCAGCAATGACAACTTGAACTTCATGTATAACCTGCCTAATGTTAAATGTGGTGGTCTCTTTTCTAGCTGGAATCATTTCTCTGCAATGTCTACCCCTCCGACAAATGTGACCCCCTACTACAACCCCATGACGCTCATGTGGTGGCAGCAGCTGTATGCTCGACAATACTACATGCAATAGTAAGCCTCTTTACTTGACGACTCCACATTTCTATGCTGGTCATAATCTCACCTTGATCTCTACCCTTCCCTCAACAGTAATTTACTCGCCGCCTCCTCCCAAAACCTAAGCCACGACCTGCCCAGGACTCATCGTCTCCCCCAGGCGGACCCCCTGAGCCAGCGTCCACGGGTGGATCGCCGCGGCAACCCAGAAGTGGAGATGAACGCCCAAGGGGGGGAGATACTGAACGAGGAGGATCTTAACCGCGATTGGCTGGACTGGGTGTACACGTTTTCCCGGGCCGCTGTCTTACTTAGTATCGTGTACTTCTACTCGTCTTTCAGTCGCTTTCTCATGGTGATGACGGCCATGCTGGTGCTTTACCTGTGAGTGCTCCTCCTTATCAATTTATGCAGCGGTATTCAAAATGTGGCGTGTAAGCCATTTGTTGCCTGTTGTACATTTTGGGGCAGCCCGAGGTTTTTTTCTTTTTTTTTTTTAAGTTTTAAATTGCAGCCTCTTACATTGTGACATCCATTTGAATTCCAATAATTGTTCAGTCTGAATTAGCGGTACAGAAAAAACAAGTTTTTTTGACCGAGCAGTGTGCATTGGCAATTCATTCAATCTAAGGCATTTAAAAAAAATGTTTACATGTGTAATCTCAATTTTGTTTAACAGGCACCAAGCCGGCTGGTTTCCCTTCAACCTAGAAAATGAACTGCAGCTCCCTGGAGAAAATCAGGAAGAAATGGAGGCCGAGCTACAAAACAATGACCTTCATGGAATGGTATTTGCACGTGTGTGTGTGTGTGTCCGCTTTCATGAATATTACTAGTAAGTTATAACCACTTTTTTTTTCTACGGTTCTAACACAAGGACTGTAAAAGTGTGTTGTGAAAGCACCCCTACCTCTCCACTTCTTATCCTCACTTGGCCCAGATTAAAACCCACAACCTCTAAACTGTCTGCCCTGTGACTGGCTGGCGACCAGTTCAGGGTGTAGTGCGCCTTTCGCCCGTAGTCAGCTGGGATAGGCTCCAGCACCCTCCCGCGACCCTGTACAGGATAAGCGGTGTGGATAATGACGCATGACACCTCTAAACTGTGAGGATGTGCCTTAATATTAAACACTGAAAGGAATACTTCAAAATTTCTATCAACTCAAAATGACTTGTCAGTGGTTATGTTGTAGTGAATTTGTGTAGTGCATTTAACTCACCTTTCTGACTTCAGAACAGCCTCTCTCATGACGTTCCTCATTCACCCCACTCCTAATGATTCTCCAAATCAAAAGCTGCGCTGATGGCAAAACCAAAGAAATGCCACCATCTACAGGGATCTGTTAGTCATTACAGCGGTTTGCAAACAACTTTCAGACATGCTTGGTAGTGATGGGAAAATGAAGCTTCAAATTTGCTTCATGAACCACTTGTTGTATATTCGTCCTGTAGACGGAACTGTTGGTTTAAAAAATGTCAAGTCAGTGTGCTTTCAGCCCAATGTTGAACAGAGAGTGCCATCTACTGGAGTCCAAAAATACTACAACTGGTTCATGAAGCAGATTTGAAGCTTCGTTTACCCATCACTAATGCTGGGCGAGACCATCTTCCATACTTTCCCATTGAAAAATGTGCTTGACAGATGAATGCGTTGGCAGTAAAACATCTGGATTCCAGTTGCATGAATAAACAAACATTTGAAAGTTAAATACAACTGAACTGCTAAAAAAAAAAAAAGTTCAAGCTACTGTAACGTTATGCAGTTTGAACATTTCAGCTTTGAATGTCCCAAAAGATTTGGACTATATATTTCGCATCAATCCTACTCACGCGTTGACATCTTTTTACAGGAACATGTGGCAGATGACAGCTCCGATGATGACGAAGGCGGGGAAAGTGGCGAGGAAGGAGCAGAGGACCCGAACCGCGTCATCCCCCAAACGGGCATCCTGTCCTCCATGTGGTCGTTCATCATCACCTTCTTCATGTCTCTCATTCCAGAGGGACCGCAGAACGCTGCCAACTGAACCCGATTTCTGGATCCTTGTCAAGTTTTTGTTTCACTACAAATGACTTCATGATAAAGCGGCGATCTGCTCGGCTTGTTTTCGTTCAGCTTCTTTAACTGAAGAATGGATGTTGAATCGCTGTAATCAAGGTTTGATGGCGGTGCCACGTTAGCTTAGTCTGACCAAGACGTCTCTGATCATGTATTAAAAAGCATCAGCAGGCACAAAGCGTAACACTAATATCACTAGACAAGTTAAACGGATGCAAACCTTTCATTGTGGGACGATTATGATGTTTTGGATTTGTGTTGTTTCAATAGAGTGATGGTGGAAGTGTTATGTTGTTCTGTCAGGCCGTGTGGAAGAACGGATTACATTTTAAAAGGGCTGTTGTAGAACTGCCTGTCGCCACAGTGCAGACTTCACATATAAAATGGCTGCTGCTGCTGTTACATATTTAAAATGTAATATGTAAGGTAACATATTGAGTGGTTTATGGATGTGCTGTGTTTTTTCTTTTTTTTTTGGTTCCAGATTTTTAACCCTGAGCAACACGGTCACAAATAATGACTTAATCATGCTGGGCCATGGAGTGATTGTCTTGCTCCTTCCTGATGAAACTTTGGAAGTAAAAATGATAATTTACACACAAAAAACCCGGAGTGGTTGATGACAATGTGTGACTTACTGTTTGAATTGACATTTAACCCCCCAACCCTCTCACACGTACTCAAAAAACACTGCCAAGGGCACTGGCAGTGTAAATGTATTTTTTTTTTTGTAATGCTTGTCATTCAAAATCATTCGGGCCTAATTTGAGTAATGAGTGAAAGAAGTTTCTATGAAATTGTTAAATGAAAATAAATGACTAAATCAACTCCTAAAAGAATAGATACACATCAGTTGGTATATTTATTACATTTATTGCTTTCCATATTGACATACATTAAGTCATCATTCTTGCTAACAAGACAGTTTGCTTCACTTCACCATCTCTGCGTTGTTTCTGAATGCTGGAGGCTTTATTTGTAGGCTTGTACAAGTTGAGATTCGACATGGTCTGTTTTGTATCAATCGATTCGATTGGTCAGCATTTGCTTCCAGAATGAAACCCGATTTGTGTGGCAAGATCCAACCTAATGAAGTTTGTCAAAAAAGTCGAGATCTCGTTCCATCTAAGTTGCGAGCAAACATTCAAAATGTGGCAACAGAACGCACGTACAAACATTGAGTTTGTAAAACGCTTTGTTACAGCTGCAGCTGTTGTGAAATACGCTATACGAATAAAGTTGTATCGCTAATGGAAGATAATCTAAGTCCAGAATTGCAGTCTGTAGCCAAAGGCTACAATTTGAATACAGACATGGCCGAACTATACGCCAGTTAATAAATAGTGCACTGGTCCACTCGAAACTGACGCCGCTCCGTCTTTGGCATTCGTTAACTGTATGCCGCAACGTGGATACGTGTACAAGAATTTGAACACTTAATTAGAAGTACAACACTTTGCACATAAAGAGCTCTGACAAGGCACGTAGTCACTACAGCTACACACAGAGAGCGACGATTATTCCTTACCTGGATTTTAGCTAGCGTCATGGATCCATACATTATGGAACATTTATTGCTAAAACAAGACTGCACTTAGCGAAAATTAGAACAGCTTTTTAGAATATTAGAAATGTCACATTTACAGTACAAATGTTTGCTTTGCATAAAATGTCACTAAAATACCATTTTTGTCCACCACACACACACACACAAGAAAATAATGCAGACAGTATAAAAATAGGTGCAACTACTGGGTTCACTTAAATTCTTTTTAACCCTTTACAACAACATTTGGCTGGTGTTGTTTTGTGTGCGAGCGTGTGCGTGTTGTCGACATCATGAAAACGCAGCGGGACATGCCACAAAGTACAGTGGAACAACTAAGGTTGTACAAAATAGCAAATACAATCATATTTTTGCCATTTGCGGATTTTGGGGGGGGACCTTTACTGTTATTTGTTGAAAAACTCAGTCCTGACTAATATAAAAGTTGTGCTTTGATACCATCTTGTGGCATTTTGGTGCCAAGGAACTTAATGGCTTCATTTAGTATTATACCACCATTTTTAGGTACCTACAAGTAATTAGAAACCTTTTTTGAGGGGTGCTCTGAAAATATTATCAAGATTTACAGTATACTGAACATACCACATTTCTTGTCAAGCTGAAATCAGATAATTTTTAGGGGCATAGCCTGCTGCGTACGTGAGGTGCAAGTATGATTTTTGTCCATTAGGGGTTGCAATTCACATATTCTACTCTACTGGTTTGTTATGTGTCGTGGCAGTGGACATAGATGGATTATTGGCCGGCTTTTTCCTGTATGGCATTGTCCTCTGTGGCGTTCAGTGATGATGGCAGCTGAGGATACTGGTAGATGTGCTAAGAATGTGCTTCTGGCTATTATTTATTTTGTTACCACTAAGCGATGCTCTAAAATAAGTCTGTTTTCTTGGCAGCGAGAGTGTGATCAGGCACCAAGGAATGCTTTAATAAATGTGTTTAAAGAGTCTGGGGGTAAAAAAGAATAAATAAATAAAAAAATAATTATGGTTTCTGTATTGCAAATCGCACGGTGTTTCACTGTACATTATAAACAATCCAAAATGAAAATTTCTATAATTTGCCCCCTTTAAGGTTCCACTGTACTTGGGCAGATCCTTTATTATTATTATTGTTATTATCATTATTGCAATGATAGCATCACAGTTAAGTTAAAACTAGTTGTCATGGGTGGGATCATGGGATGCCAACTACTGCCGAGCTGTGATGCAATTCGTTTGAGTAAACGTTCATAAATAAAAACACAGATTAAAACTGTTTTGGCAGGGATGGAGGGTTGAAAAAAATACAGGGGGTCATTATTGAAAATCTGTGACCACAGTCAGAAATCCTGACATTCCTGAGAAATGTCATTGAAATTTGTCAAAAATAAATCGCAGGGAGAAGAAGCAACATTTAATAGAAATAATAATAATACACTAGGATTCGTATTGGTAAGAAATTATGCTGGCAAAGTGCTTACTGTACAGTACAGACTTTATATGGCCTCTCAAGTTATTTTTACATAACATTACAAATGAAAAGATCACAGTAGATATACCTGCGTTCATATTTAACCTACATATATATATATAATATATAAAAGACGTTTCTGATGATAACAATGGATGAAATTTAAGCAGCACTGTTCTCTTAAAAGAGAAAATCCCTACAAGATCATTTTTTGACCCTAGTATGTGTTGAGTTAGGTTGAAATCTTTCCTCTCTTTTGTTTTGTTTTTTTTGTTTTTTACACATCAATTATGAGACATTATTCACTGGCATGGATGGTTCCCGAATGGCCTTCATTGAATGACGCTGGTGTAGTCGTAATATGACCTACAATCACTGTGATGGGCTGCTCACTGTGTGAGCGGTGTAAACTGTATACACAGTATGCAGACGGACTAAAATGGTAATGAGACTAAAACAGAAATGAAAATAATGACACTCAGTCGAAGATCCCCGCCAGTGAGGCCCATTCCTTTGGCATCAGAGGTGCAAATGGTTAAAAAAAAAAATTAAAATTAAATTAAACAAAGTCACGACATGGGGCAGAATCACGTCACCTGCAGTGCATCATGGCACGTCGCCATGGCAACCTGGCGACCCGCACAGCCCTAGTGGAGCTCACCTGCTGTACTGAAGATAAATTGGCAGGTTAAGCTGCGTGTACTGTATGTTGGAGCCCCTCAGCTATGTTTGCATGTCGTGGGGGAGGAGTTGCTATCACAAGAAGGTCTCTGCCGTGGAACCTTCTCCTGGTGTGTCCGGGCTGATGTCCACTCTAACGCAGGCCGCCTTCTCCCGGTTGCTAATGTGGAGGCACAGAGGACAGATACAAGATGAGACAGGAAACAAAAGAGGTTGCTTGTGGCTGCCCTGAGAGTTTCCACTGTAAACATGTGATGACCTCACTTGTACAAAAATGAGCGGGACTGTCCCGGTGTGATGATTACGGAGGTGATCAGCTGAATTAGTAAATGCGGAACATATATGGGAGTGGGAGCTCTTTTACAATTAGAACTAGGGGATCTTTGCAGAGCTACCTTCTACTATGTTGGCCATGCAAGTCGCCTCTCAACTTCACTGCTCTCCACGCTGCACTTTTGGCCATTTCATCAGAGATATTTACAACCAAGGGATCAGACTCAGAGCTACATGCCAAAATGCAAATACACAAACAGCAACACAGACAAGACAAGCAGGCACAGATTAAAATCGACAGGATTGCAGGGCAGTTCAAACAAGCATGCATGTGACACGGCACAACAAAAGCCATTTGAGGGTTTCATGGACGAACATTGTTGTTAGGTTAGTTGAATATGCACACACAGTGAGATTATTTGAAGATAAATAAAAAAACTAGTCAGTTTGATAAAGTCGGTGAACTTGTGACATTTTTAGGCCATGCGCTAACTCTCTCTTGAGTATCGGTGTGAAAAGTTAGGATGCAGGAAAGTGCATCAAATGTTTTCCAGACACACTGTCTTGCTACCTCTTCTTCCTGCGGGAGGCTGCAGTCTGCGACTACTCCTATTCTGTATGATCTGTTCAAGATGGACATACAGTAAGAACGTTCTGACTGCTTTTTTGCTCATTCCAGCCATGAAAGGACATCTACGCTGTTTACCTTCTATGCTACAAGACATCTTATAAATAATAGTGAAAGAGGTGCCATACGAAAAAAAAAAAAGATTTCATTATAATCAAGTGCATTTTATGAGACTCACCTCCCTGAGAGGGTCTTTTCTGGGATGTTGAGCAGGTTGGAGCCCTCATAGCTGACCTGCATTCCGAGTTCTTCGTCCTGTAATCGAGACTCCGCTTCCTGGAATAAATTGTATCACAAAATGAGTGAGGCTCAAGCTGGCTCAACACTAGTCTGCTTGCATATTGACGACGACAATTTCTTTTGGCCACTTGTATCCTTTTGTAGTGTGATCGTAGGTGAGGGAAATATTTGTGATCCCCCCCCCCCCCTCAATCTTGCGATTTAATATGCTATTACTTTTTTTTCCCAAGGTCAGCAGTTCCGAGTTCTAATTTCTTATATTTCACTAAAGCATACGGATTCATTGGAATTACGACCAACACAGCACAGCATGCATCAGGATTTAACCATTGGAGCGGATTACGTTTCCAAAGTCCTGCAAATAAGATTCAATTTATCCTCGTTACTGAATTACAAGGCTTTTATTTATTTATTTATTTTTTAAGTAGACAACATGAGGACAAATGTGAACAAAATGGAATCTACCAGCTTTGCACGTGCTTTCTTTTTCTTGTCATCTTCTTTTTTCTTCTTGCTCTCTGGCATCAAGTCGTCAAGCCAGCTCAACTCTCTCTTCGTGAAGAAAAAGTCAAGAAGCTTTCGGACAAAGACCAGTGCAAGAACCTGAAAAATGCAAATGTTTGGCATAAATAATGTATTCTAATCTTCTCACAGTATACGTCTGGAGTCAAGTCAAGTGTGACTTCACTAACCATCATGGGGAAGACCACCGCTGCAGCAGAGGCCTTGATGACCCAGAGCAGTACCAAACAGGTGACCTGTACCAGCGTGAAGATGTGAACTTTCCACAGCGGCACGTAGCGCAAGTAAATAAGATCAGGCTGATGTTTCGCAGGCATGCCAAACAGCTTGATTCTGTCAAAGAACTGTGGAGGGAATAAAAGAAAGGAATCAGAAAAGCACTTTTTTGACTGGACATCCTTTTTAGAAACTTACTTGGATGCCTTTGAGAGAGGAGGCACCCATGTAGAGGAAGACTCCATACAGCACGGGCATGGGAATGAACTATAAAGAGGAGAATTCATCAAACATTGCACAGAAGGGAATTAATCATTGTCTTTGTCTCACTTTGAGGACAGATGTCATGAAAACGGAGCACCCCATGAGGACAAAGATCATGAATCCAGTGACCCGCTGCTCCCGGATACCGAGGAACTTGGGCTGTTCTCCGGGAGCGGAGCAGCCAGATTCCACCTTGAGGCTGTTAACGTGCGAAATGGAAAGGACAGTGGCCGCCACGAACCACGGCAGGCCCATAATAGAGCACAAGCCAAGCATTATTGCCACAACCAGCAAGTCCAGGTGGTAGCCACAGCCTTTCTGCAGGGTGGTTCGGGAGCAAAGGACAGGAGATATTAGAAAAATAATTCTGTATCATGAAAAGTAAAGTTTAAAGGGGGTATATTGCGGAAAAAAACAACTTTTATACATGCTTATATACTAATAGAGCAATTTCTTGCTGTTTACCTGTTGTAGAATTTTTGAATAATTTTTTTGTGTGTTCAAAATGTGTGCTCAAATAAGTGATTTTGCTCAAATAATTTATTTGCAGTCTGGACCTGAGAAGTGCTTGGAGTCGCAGTCTCACCCGAAGTTTCAAATAACAGCATAAAAAAAAATGTGTTGCCAATTGCTTGTGAATTAGCACTTCCTCATTAATTCCACTGGCAAATTTCCAACGATAAAAATTAAGAGACTGACCTTGAGCTTGTGCTCTTTGCGGTTGATGATGACAGCTGTGATCTGTTGATCCATAAAGATGAGGATCGTGCACAACAGAGCAGGCAGCGCTGCCACTAACAGCGTCCACCAGGGGTTTTCTCCTAGCGGGTCTATGAGCCAGCCTCTGTTCTTTGAAGTAGGCTGTGCAGGAAAGAGGCAGAAGTGTGAAAATTTTTCTTTACAAGATCTAGATCCTAGATTTTTTTATTTTATTTTGCATCGTTACATACAGTGAGCAATTTGAGCATCAATACAGCTTACCTCAAACCGATCAGGGACGTTCAACTTCGGGGAAGGGATCCCCATTACATAGTCCACCAACACCATGATCATGATGGTGATAAATACAGCAAAGTCACTGATGGTGGAGCGTACCTATCAAAAATAAGAATAAATAAATAAATCACAATGAACAATCACAACTTTAATATGACAATTGCTTTTAAACAAAGAAATGAAATGGTGCGAATAAAACCAACCTTGGTGGGGAAGTATCGCTCCGTTTTGAACTGCTTGAGGAAAGAGGACAAGAAAAAGGTGGTGAAGAAAAGGATGATGGACCAGAAGAGAACATCTGGGATGTATGGCCCATGGTTACCGCAGGCTGTGCCGACAAACTCCCCGTTGAACATTTTACACGTCTACAGAAAACATAGAACAGTCTGTAGCGTCATTGCAGAAATATTAGAGAGTCATTAAATGTGACCGCCGTTGTAGTTAAATTCCGTAGACACTGGAGGTCACTGTGTGGCCTCCTCACCGAAACATTGAGGCTACTCCAGGGTATTGACTCTGGACTGTATCCCATCTGGTTCCATTTCTGCAGGAGCTGAGATGAGGCATTAGCTGGTTGAGAGCATTGACACCTTGGGGACAACAGAATAGAACAATGTTTAAAAAAAAATAATAATAAAATATCATATCATTGATTGGTTGCCTACGATGATATTGACAGTAGGAGTATATTGACAGCTCAAGTAAACGTCTCCAGCAATATTTATATTATCATATATTTTCAACTGTACATTGCCAAGAATCCCTTTTGTTGATATGCAGGCCACATTCTTTCCACTCTGTCAGCGTGTTTACTTTTAAGAGACTGACGACAAATTACAATTCACAATAGCAAATATGGATTTGTGAACTGTCAAAGACAGACAGAACCTAAGAAGCAAACAATTTGAAAGTCTGTGTTATATGGAAGTTAGGGAGACATTTATGTTATAACATCTCTTGTATAAATCCATTTTTTATATCTCATGTCCTCAATCTCATTAGGTGAGCTGGAACCTCAAAATCAACACGGTCCGTTCATTTATTTTTAAACAAGCGCAGCTTTGTGACCAGGCTGAATGATCAGCATAATTCACAACCCCCCAAAAAAATAAAATAGACATCCCAATTGCAAATGCTTACGAATATGACGTGAGGTTCTCCAAGGCGTTGCGGCTGTTGACAGGATAATGTTCTCCTAAGTGGAAGAGCTTCTCAAGAGCCTCGTAGATGAAGATGATGCAGATGAGCGCAGCAAAAGCTTCCTCTGTGAAGCGGGTGATATAGCAGACCAGGGAGCTAGCATCCGTGGCAACCAGGACCAGACATAGGAAGGCCGTCCACAGACCGATGCTTGTTCGCAATGACAGGTAGGACAGTCCGTAATCCCTGAGGTGGACGAGAAAAAATAAAACTGGATGAAATCAGCTATAAATGTCAAATACCACGGGGAAATGGCTTCAACTTACGCGCAGAATTTAAAGAGGATCTTCTCAAACACTAAAACAGGTCCTGTGCTGCCAAGAATAGTTAGGGGTTGGCCGGAAAAGAGAGAATACGCTACTCCAGTCAAGGATGCCCCAAAGAGCGACTCGATGGCACTCTGTAGAGGTAAAGGAGAAGGAATGAGTGAGAGAAACAGCAAAGAGAGGGAAAGAAGAAAAGAAAATCTGCCAGAAGAGAGTTTTGATTAAATTGAGAACGTCAGAGTGTCTAGATAACCTGTCCACATGTTAACATCCTGCTGGCCTGTCACTTGTCATATTTCTGTGCAGTACAATTTACAGCAAATAGTTCAACACATCCAGCCACATCCATTTATAGAAATTTAAAAAAAAAAAAGAAAACTGTAAAAATTACAACTGTGTGCTAAAACATTAATGTAATCCGGCCAAAATAAACAATATCCCTTTTCTGACATGATTAGTTACAAAGTCAGGTAAATTCCCAAATACTGGCATTTCAGGAAGAATCTTTCAAACTCACAATGTTGCCTTTGGTGGCCTCCCCAAGCAGACCTCCGAACGTAATGACAGGAGACATACAGGCACAATAGAGGAAGAGAATAGAGGCTAGACACTGCAAGCTAAAGGAGTCTCTGATGTCACTCCAGTAAAATGGGGCCTTCCGCTTGATGTCCAGTATCAGACCACCGAATATCCTACAAAAGAGAGGTAAGATCAATCAGTTGTGAAAGGCAAGTCTGACGTTTGATTCCCCCCCACACCCTGTCCTTTTTTTAATGCTAACAGCCATGACTGTATTTGCATTTCAAATCTCTACCAAGGTACTCCTTTTACTTTTTAATCAGTGTCTCTTGGATCTATATTTCTGCTGCATCTGCTTTGATCCAGTTATCTAGTTCTCCTGTGAAACAGTCTGTTAATTTCGCCACACCTGCTGCCAGCTTTTTGAAAGCAATACATCTTATAACAGTGCTCCACTTTCTGCTAGCTTTCTTTACATCTAGCCGCCTTGCATTTATGTGCACTCAGGCACCCACTGGCTTGCTCTTGCTGTGTGCCTTTTATAGAAATGGTGAAAAGGAGGGTGAACGTGTAAATAAATCAGAGTGCAGTGTGTGTGTGGTTTATATAAAGCTCCTCCGTACGCTTGGCTACAACCTTAGAGAATCAGTCACTGGTCGACATAAATGTCAGCGAGACAGGTTACTGCACTGCTGGCTTTTTAAATGTGTTACTACAGGTTTTATTTCTTAAACTAAATTGACAGCACTTGATAACTGTTTTTGTAGAATACCATTCATAAAAAAATTGGGTTAAAAAAATAAAGCAAAAAAAAAAAAAGAAAATAATAATTACACGTTTGGCCATAAACTAGTAGCACTCTTAATTGTGCTAACTGAATTAGATCTGAAATAAATATCAATTTTATTGTTTTTTTTATTTAACAGTTTAACACAAAAAAAATGTGCTCTCCTTGCCTTCCAGTCCTCTGCAGCTCTGGTCCCACTTGGTGGTCCGCCTCGTTTTCCAGTTCTCCTGCTGGGGACGCAGTGCCATTTGGATGGGATGGCCTCTTCCTCTTCAGCTGCGAGTTAGAGTACATTCACAACCATACGGAGATAAATACGATATATATATATATATATATATATATATATACACTGGATATAAAAAGTTGTTCAATGTCACGTTTTCGTCATTAAAATGCGAGGAACAAGTTGAATCATTTCTAATTGTCCATTAAAAATGAACAACTGAGATAATGTGGTTGCACAAGTGTGCACAACCCTTTACAGGGATGTGGCTGTTAAGTCAACAGCTCTAATTGAAGTTGATAATCTTTCATCCTAATTCAATATTATTTTTCAAAATCGTTCCCCCCAAATCTAACCTCTAATAAAATTAGGATGTTCTAGTGCTTCCTGACATTTTTGTATCAACATCTTGCAACACAAGGCAGAGAGCTTTCACATTACAGGGAGCTCATTGTTAGGTATCACTCAGGGGAAGCGTACAAAAGAATTTGCCAAGCATCACATATACCATGGAACACAGTGAAGGCACTGTTCCATGCCTTCTCCTCGCTAGAATAACCTCAGCCATCTCTCTGCACACCGGTGCAGGTTTACACCTGCGTTTAAGGGCAGAATCTAAAGACTCCCGAAAAAAAAAAAAAAAAGAAAAAATCTGTTGGACCAAGTAAATATTTTTTTTATCATCTGTCAAAAATACATTTATTTTACGCCCACTTCTGCCAAACACAACAATGTGAACTACAGACCACGATACTTAGTGTTTTACTTAATAGGCACCTTTAACAGAACCAAGAAGGAAACCAACCTGTGATGGGACATTTTTCGGGGGTTCAATCCGGATGGTGGGGTCCCACTCCCCAGGAGGGAGGACCGTCACCTGATCAAGGAACTCATCAATCCCAGATAAGAGATCCGTTCGATCTTTGGCCTTGTATGCCACGTCATGGAAAATCTACAATGGAAATGGTAAGTGTTTGCTGAGGTCTAAAAATAGCTCATTAATAGCATGTGCATTTATTTACATAAAGGCATCGAAGTTAATTAAAATGAATCTAAGCACTCTGCTTGACGCATCTAAACGAATTCAGACAATATCAAGAGAATACAAAATGAATGCTTTTAGTGAAAGCAATGTATGGCACCTCGTCTGTCATCAGAGTGGCCATCGATCGGCCAATCTCATGGTACTGAGGACCCTTTCCATGAGGACCCAAAAGCAGGAACAGAAACCTTCAGACAGAAGATGTAGTAGTAGTCGTCAGACATAAACAGGATATACACAAAAGAGGCCAACGGTGCTGAGGTCATTTTCTAATAAAATATTCATGAAATGAAAATAGCACCTTGTGGGTACGGGAACCTCAGTGAGGCCGGTGATAAGAACAGCAGGGGACAGTCGAACAAAGGCAATTATAGGTTTCTCCAAAAAATCGACTTCTCCCACCAAAACATTGGAAGCTTCAGCACCGGGGGGAATCTTCTTCATGAAATTCATATCCACCTAAAATCAAGAGTATAAACGAATTAGAAGAAGAGTAAGGTATTGTGTCAATCTGAAGTACTGTAAAATGTGCGGAATGAGAGGTCATGCGAATGAGAGTTAGCATCTACAACAGAAGGTTGCTAGTAAGGAGAGTTAGCATCTACAACTTTGTAATCAGAAGAAAAGTTGGGACAATATCTTGAATCTGGAGATGTTTTGGATGGTACAAATCACTTTTAGCACTGTTGAGGCTTAACAATCAATTGCAATTGACTTCTTTCCTGACTGCTGCCAGGATGTACATCATGTATACTCCATTTCCTCATAATGGCCGTGTTTTTTTTATTTTTTTTACAGTATGTATTAAGATGTTTATCGTAGTGAAGGCCTTTATGTGCGCAAATTAATTGTAAATAATGAAATGTAATTCAGATTAAAATACAATATGCATTTTTAGCAATTTGTACACTCCCCAGTAAGAATGTTCTCATCTTTTTTCTGAATCAGACCCAACTTTATTTCTGACAGAGTTGTAGATTGACACCTACAGAGTACTGAGCAAAGATAATCCAAAGCTGTGAAGCATTTCCTGCCATGGCACTTAAATATCTCCGGTGTGCGATGGCAGTCTGTGCTTCCGTCCCTCTTTGTACACCGTGACTCATAAACAGTGCACCTTATTTTTGGAAGACATAATGGGTAGTTTTATAATCCACTAATGGCAGCTTGCACGCAAGCTTGCCAGCTTCATGGAGGAGGAACAGAAATGGTGAAATGGAAACCATGCAAATTCAAATATTTCCAAAATGTAGCTTTACTGAGTCTAAAATGGAAAATGTGACATTCCCTTTTGTTCGGGAATTGTCAACACAATTCCAGTGGAAGTTCAGATATGTAGTCACGGCCCATACCGCCATGATAGACTGTCTGTGCTCAGCACTGGGGTTAGGTTACCTTGCTGAAGTCGACACTGCTGCTTTCTCTACTGACCCCTACTTTGGAAGGCCGCCTCTCCACTGCCTTCTCACTGTCCAGGTAGTTGGGGACGGAGTTCAGATGAACGAGTGGTCCTGGTAGAGAAGAAGTGTGGGGACAAGGTAATAGACAGTGTGAGAACATAATATAGTTTGAGCAGAACTTTTTTTTCCCTTCTATTCGATTAATTCTGCTGTACTTTGAATCACTCAAACGCAAATTAAATGAACATTTTGCTGTGCAGTTTTCTTTGCCGCACACCACACAGAAAAGTAGACCACACACATCCAGTTATGCATGTAGGAGACAAGTGGATTCAAAGTCTGAACTTTAGCAGTCATTTTACTCCAAACTCCAAGCCGTAATAAAGCTTTGCAACAGCAGATCATAAATCAATCACCTGAGCCTTTGCTAAACTAAAAACAATACAAGGAAATGTGTTCTCCCCCAAAAAATGTATCGGAAGTGACTGTGTATTTGGAATCAGGACAGAAAGATGTGATACAGCTGACTTCACATCGTACACATTGACAGCTGTGTGAGCGCAACACTTGAATGCTTTTGTGATGAGACTGACACAGGAAACGCTAGCACTTCAGTTAACATGCGGCTAGTTATGAATTGTGAAATGTAATGTCCATGGGAGGGAATGCCGACACGTCCACACAGAATGCGTTATACTATTCTGTGCATACCTTAGCAAGAGTCTGTATTTCCAGCGACTAAATCAGCATGTCAGTCATAAAAACTAACACCAAAGTCATCCATGGCTAATTCCAATTTATAATGTGTAAATGAGTCATTTATTCAAGCATGGAATTCATAACCCTGAAGTAAAATTAGACACAGACAAACCTGTTGGTCCCCTTCCGTTAAAGAATGAAACATCCGCAATGGTCACCGAGATAACTTTAAAAAAGGTGAGACTTACACATAAATAAATAAGTGAATCCCTTAATTCTTTTGGATCACATAAAAAGTGCTGCCTGATTTTAATTGGTTAATTTTCCATCCTTTTCTCAAATTCTTTCAGAGTGACCATTGTTTCTTTAATACCAGCAGGGTACCAAAAAATTGTGTCTGTGTGTTTGTAGATGCTGGGTAGATGTGACTGGTGAACAGGAGAGCCTGATTGCTCACATACCCCGACAAAGCCTCTTGGAATAAGAGAGGGATTAGCCTAGGTTGCATCCGCTAAAAGGTCTTCATTCAGGAAGGCTAAACTGCGGAATGTTCACCCACACCAACCTTTTCAGGAGTGATGACCCTGCAGATCTATGCCAAACATTAAAATACATAACTGAAATTGGTGAGACCGCACCGAAAGAACTGGGACTGTCTTTAGAAAAATGGATTTGACTTTGTTTATTTACAACCATGTCGATGACACTAATGAGTTTTGACAGGATGTAAATTGCATGAGCCGGTCTTAATGATCGCACAGCAAGAGATAAGCAATCCAATGTAAAGTCCCCTTGTTTCAGATCCAATAACCCACTGGTGGCTTTACCAAAAGAAAAAGAATCATCAGTTTATAGATGCTGGCTACAACTAATTGAGATATAATACCATACCTTCAGACACGCCATTTTAATTACTGTAAATGAGACATAAAATGTATTTTCATTGCCCAGTACTCTGCTAAATATACTGTATTGCATACAGCTATTTAAAGCCTTAAACTTTCACCAAGTCAAACTAATTCGACTAATTATTACACCTTGATAATCCCATTCAAGTAATGCAACACTTGACCCTTGGCAAAAAAAAAAAGAAAAAAGTATACATCCTCCTTGAAGAGGATACAATTACAGAAGCTTAGCAGCTATAATAAGATGCCCCTTTCGCACAACCACTCAGGTTCAGTCAGAGTACCAATGTTCCATACTTTGATAAGGAGCCAGTCCCAGAAGGAGACAAGCACAGACCTACACACTCAGACATCTAATAATAAACTAACAAGGAGGGAATTTAAAGTCTCTCTTGGCGCAGTCATGATTGCTCATATAGAAGCACCAAACTAAGCCTCTCATGCCAAACTATGTTGCTTGCACACATCACATCAACCGTCATGTTGATTGGGTGAAAGAATGGTAAGGAGCTGACACTGAGTGGTGACAAAATTGATTGACCAACATTACAAAGGGGAAGGTGAGAGGTTTGGTGTCACTTTAAATACCACAGCAAGTACACCTCAATAATGGACTGAGAATTTAAAAAAAAAAAAAAAAAAAACGCCCCTCCGGTCAGACGGGTGACACTTCTGTGTAACAAGAATGACACGTTTTCTAAATGGAGAATTGCTATAGGGTAAACAAATAACAGAAAGTTGTTTTTATTGCGGCAAATAACTTCGTTTAGTCCACTTAAGCCACGCAGTCACCGGCAAACACCCGCAAGCTATGACCCAAATTGAGGTAGTTGCAACAATACGTCTATTATCATGATGAAAACAATTCTCTAGAAATAAGGACAATATTTAACTTATTGATCTTTGGAGATATTCAATAGTCAGTGTAGGTCAAAGGTTACCCAACTGCACCACCAGTACAATTACCACCCTAGCCCATATTAAAAGGTCACTTGACTTAATCTACACAAAATATCACATCACATATGAGGCAGAGAAGGATAAAGAGCAATCAGACCACAAGGCATTTTCCGGGGGACAAACCAGGAAACTGCAACCAAACCCGATCAAGCGAGACATGAAGGAATGCTTTGAAAATGTGCAACGGGTCAGAGAAGTTTAGGTGGCAGAAACCAGCCAGACTTGGGACATATAGAAAGAGAAGTGGGGCATACTGTAAGAGAGATTATGGGAAATCATAACCATGACATTTACACGACTGTGCAAATTCGTTGTTTCTTTTCTAGGAAATTGTAGTCACACAGTGGGCAGGAGAAAACGACACTTATCTGTCTTGGTTAAAAATAAAGGATGTAACCTGCTAACTCAGAAACAGGTGGACAAACACTTTGGACAAACCGCAAATCTAATAGTGGCCCACTGCTATCAATTGGCAACCAGTCCAGGGTGTAGTCCGTTTTTCAAACGTCACCCTTGACCCTGATAAGGAAAAATGGATGGATGGCAGGCTTGACTGTTGCACAGTACTGTAAATGAATGTTGGAAAGCAAAGCAGCAAGGAAGCTTCGGAAAGTGAGCTTTGTCATGAGTAATTAATGAGATGGCCGCAAAGTTAACAGGAAGCAGAGCTTTCATGCTAGTGCTAGTGTTTTCTGATCAAGCTGTGACTCACACTGGCAGGCTAAACAGATATTTGCCTTCTAAGGGCAGCTGCTCGGATCCCTGAGATGCACAGGATGATTGCCGGCTCAACGCGGGCAATGCCGCCTCGTCCTCTGGCGTGTTTGGTGGGTCGTCATCCTTGGGCGGAGATACCACCACTTCTGGGATGCTATAAGGGCCAAAGCCGGGGGGGCTAGGGTGGGGACGGCGAAAGGATGTGGGGGTACTTTGAGGGGTGGTGAGGAGAGAGGGACCTGGGGGGCGCCCCGTGTTGGAGGAAGAGGATGGTAGGAGGTGGTTGAGTAGGATGGAAACGCGGGACTCTTGTCTCTGCGGCAGGTTGGAGGCTGCTCCGGGCTTGTGGAGGGAGAGACGTGAAGAGGAAAGGCCCTCTCCTAATAGAGGAGACAATGGCAAAGAAGGCAGGGAAAGGAGAAAGAGGAATAAGGGATGGAGCACACAGGAAAAACATGTGAAGTCCAAGTACATCAAAGGGGTGGTATCTGAAGGAGCCAGCCAGGAAAGGGTGAGCAGCAGGGACATAGCAGAAATGTTATTAGAGAGTTTCACGCATGCATCAAGTGAGCAAATAAAATGGTTCAGTGCAGAACACACTCAGAATGATTCCGTGAGGAAGGAAGGGGGGGTGTCCACAAGGCCCAAAAACCTGTCTCATTCAAGCTCAAACAACCATGTGACTGGATAGGCAAAGCTTCAAATTGCATGCCAGGAAATACAAGATCAGTGCAATTATCTGGAAGCAGACTCCCATAGCAAACCAGTCCAGAACACCGACAGAGATCACACTTATTGTGCTCTCAGTATTTAGCGTTGCCACTGCAGCTAATTACGTACCATCACCAACAGTCAACGAGCGACATCAATTTGATCGCAATCGTAAAATGTTTACAAAAACGTAAAACGTTGCAACCATGCACTTGTTCAAGATCGGTATTTCAAACCAGGCCAGCCATACAGACAATAATTAGCCCCCAGATTTCTCTTTCACTATGAGGATTTATTACTTCACTATTGCTTGACTCCTAGATGGTACTCACATTTACCATCCACCTTCTATGCACGCATTGAAAGATATAAACATGTATTTTTTTTAGAAATACTTTCTAAATAAAGGATTATATGCAGGAAAAAAAAAAGTGAGTGCATTGGAGAATCTCACCGTTTCTTTCAAGCAAGAGAGGGTCAGAATGTTTCTTGCCTATGTCAGCAATGGAGCGCACCAAAGGGATGCGGTTACTGAGCTTTCTCTCGTTCTGATGGTGGTGCTTTTTCAGCATGGCCTCACGCACCTTCGCCCGCAAGTCCTCCTTGAGCTGGCCCGACGCCACCATGCTGTCGATCACCATGTCTGAAATGGGAAACGGCACATAACCCAAAAAAAATCTTCAGATAGCAGCTAGAGAAAACCAGAAATTCATGCTGTGTGGAACACGAGTTTCTCAATGGTGGGTCGGGGCCCAAAAGTGGGCCGTGGACAACTAGTTTGGGTCAAAACTCATTTTAAATTAAACTTACTGTACATGTATTTTCAGAGGCTATTTTTTCTTTTTTTACTTTCAACAGGAATGCTTCCTTGTCGGATGAGCTGATGATTGTTTTCATTACACAAAATTAGAAATGCTTACCTGCAATTTCCTCAATACTATTGGCCCTCATATCCAGCATGACTGTGCCATTGAGGATGCAGCTACGCAGTTCAAATAAACTGTGCAGTGACAACGTAGCCACATAAGGCTTGCTCCATCTTTCCCCTCCATCTTCTACATCTTCTTCAAACTTAAGCCACCTGTAGACAAGTCCCAAAAAGAATGCCGGGGTTGACACATTCCCAGTTTGAAATGCTGCTGCAATATCTTTCTATTTGCATTACTGGGAGAACAAATGTACATTCATACATTTGATATGAATATTTCTGATGTGCGTTTAATTTGAATGGGAGAAGAAAGATATGCCCCTGCGGTGTATATCAGAGAATGCGCTGTACGTCCTTTGTATGTGAAGGAATTTCACACTCGTGATTTGCAATCACCCTCTAAAGTTGATTTAGCGGCCCTTTGTTAAATATTTGTCACATATAAGAATATATGATTACTTGGTTGACATTCTTTCCATTTTTAAAAAAATAAAAAACAGAACATATGCACCGCTGCGTGTGTTTGTCTGCACGCTGACAATTTCTCAACAAGAGACTGTGTGTCATATTTTAAAACGCAATGCGGGAATGAGGACTAAATAATTCGGCGTACTGTTACATAACATTTTCTTCAGATCTTTCGTCTAACCTGGCAGTTTCCCTCCATTCGGTGGCACTGCCATCTCGGAAGGACAGCTCATCCAACTCGGTGAAGAGGTCATGGGGGACATGCTCCAAGTCATCGTCCTCTGTGCCCAGAATAAATTGGACACGCTGGGATGGAGTGTCTGTTGGAATAGCGGCAAATGAAATCCACGTAAAAAGCATAAAGGTCCAAATTATAAAATTGAGAGTGTAGGTTAGCAGAAATTGAGTGCATATCGACTGTTAGGCTTTGCGTTCTAACCATAGGGGGGAGATTCTCGGTCATCCTCCTTTCCGTCGTCAGAATCTTTATCCCTTCTCTTTCTGTGGTGCTTGTGTCCTCTGTGACGATGCCTCCGCTTGCTTTCCCTTCCGAAAGGAACATGAACACCTACGTACACTGCTCGGTGGCCTAGAAAAAAAATTGGAAAATCCCATGAAAATAAATTGCAAAGATGACCTCCCAAACAATGATGGATGCAGATCTAATTGCTGTGCATTCACAGTTTAAGTAGAATCCTCGAATGTCCAGCAAGGAAACATTTAAGTCTTTAAATACGGAGCTGCTGCCCCAAAATGTTGCCACCACAGATGGTTTGCTGTGAGTTTCTGAGAATGGGGCGTCACATTGGAGCCCTTTTGGTTTAAAACAAAAAAAAATTTAACTTGTTGCAAATGCAATGGGATCCTACCAATAATATAGTACAGAGATGCATAGATGATTCCGGATGGCGGTCAGAGCTAGCTTTGTCGGGTCAGACGAGCTGCTGAAGCCACATAATGACCAGGAAACTGTGAAGCGAAATGAAATTCAGTCATGTGACTGACTTACTTTCTAAGTCGTCCTTTTCATAGTTTGTTTGAACGGCGAAGCTGCTCTTTCCATGGTCAACTATTGCCTCCTCATCTAGACCCTAGAAGAAGAGAAAAGGGTACAGACAGGTATGTTTTAAGAAGTGTTATTAAAAAAAATACTTAAAATTCATCCAAAAGTCAGCTTAGAATTAGGCATGGCTCTTTTTGTACGATTTCATTGTTATCGATTCTGCGGACATTAGAGAAGTCTCCCAGGAACTTGAAGAGACTGGCGAATGCCACCAGATATCCGTTTCAACTGTTTCAAGTGCCAAAATTGACTGCATGACCAGCGAGTCTGGATCCCTCCAATGCAAGATCTCTGCTTCGTCGAGATCTTGCGATGGAGAGATTACACCTATCTTAAACGTAGCCATTTACGTGCATCATCTAAGACTCATTTAATAAAAATAGCTTTTATTTAGGAGAGTGTTTATTTGATTTGTTGAGCTAAGGTACCCATTTTACATTAGAAACCAGTAACGAGCGAACAAGATGGGAAAATAATGATCTCATCTCAATTTAGTTACAAATGTACTTAGGGTGAAAATATATCATTCCGAATAAAATGTTATGGTGAAAGGCTAAGTGGCATCCTTTTCAAAATGGTTTAATGAAGACGTTAACTTTTTAATTGGAGTCCCGCTAAACACTGCACGGCAGTATGAAGTGACGCAAAACGCTATACAGTCGTCTTATTAATAGAGGATAGTTTGATAACTTTTTTTGTAAATAAGGTGTCTTCTACAAGTACTCTAATCCCACTTTTCTTCGAATGACCTTTCAATCCCCGTCACCTGCCTTTAACCAGGTTGAGCCTCTATCATCCTAACAGGAGATTGTGGGTCATCTGAAGCCCTCAGGACCTTCCAATGACGCTGTACCACTGCGCTTACACAAAGAGGTTTACCCCACTGCAGGATCGTCCGTTTTTCCCAATTGAAAATAGTTGTCACTTCGATTGACACGGAAAGAACTGCACTTATTAGAGAGAGAAAGGTCTGGGCTTGCTGCTTAGGCTGCTGCCCTTGCGACCTGACCCCAGATAAGCAAATGGATGGGAGGAAGGGTGGATTTACAGCTACAGATAGTTTGGCTTTTTTTTTTTTTTTTACAGATGGAATACTGGAAACTAAAACATAAATACTAATGTGGACTAGACTGCAAATAAATAAGATGTAAACATATCAAATACAATCAACTTGATTTTCATCAAATAACTAATGCAAAAACAAAACAATACACCTCCTCAACCCAAGACGGACTTGGTCCAATTATAAAGTGCAATATTAGTGTTCTCTTGACTCCCTGCCCAAGTGTTGGGACATTCAGACAGCTGCAGAGAAACTGTATTTAGTTACAGCAGCGCGTGTGGCCAAAGTGGGTGCACCACCAGATTAACAGATGTCACACGGACGTCACACCATGCAACCACAGAAAATATGGTGCGGCCGCATCGTAAACCGCATAATTGCCCAAATTGTCACAACCTCCACCAAATCAATACCAAAATAAATAAAAACCATGGTGTTAAGACGACGAGAAACTAGCTAACATGGTTCGAGACAGTGTCACACATGGTTTATAAATACCACGGGGTGACAGTGACCTAATGTTGGTATGGGCTTCTGGTAGATAAGAATGGACTGAATTAAGGACCACAAAAGGAAGATTTGTGAGGCAAACCTCACACTGAATACTACTTTTTGATTTGAGTCCTACACTTATTTCATGCGAGCATTTTTCAACAAAGGAATGGCGTGGGAAGGAAAGTAAAACAAAAAGGCGATGACGGTATCACTACCTCATGTCTTGGCCTCAATGTGTGACTCACTGCCGCAGACCACATTGACACTTTATTGTATTGGAAAGCATGTACAATACGCCACGACTTGCTTTCCAAGATACATTCCTGACCATGAGCCTGACTTAAATGACAAGTCCCACATGCATTACCATAATCACTCTATTGTTAGAGTCAGGCCATCTGTGACTCCGTTTCAGTGTGCACTAGAAAGTGTGCGTCTTGTGTTTGCATTCCCCTGAAGTGCATGTAAAGTGTAGTGGCCCACTCAAGAAATGGTGGTCGTTCTGGAATAATATTGGTAAAAGAAGACTGACCTAACCATACAGTGCAAGTATTAGCCAGAATCACATGATCCAAATGTTTACATGCAAACAAATAAAGCTGGTTATGAAAAGAAATTATAATCTTACTCTTCATAAGCCCCTTAAAATTCCATTTGCACAAAAGTGTTTTTCGTATATAACACTTGTTCATGTCGCACTTATCGTTAATTACGCCTTGGAGTATGTTGGGAACACTGTGTACAAGATAAGAACATGTAATGCTCCTATTTTTGTTGGGAATACAACAAATCTGTAATGAATGTGTAATAAACAATTGTGCATCATTTAGTATTACAGGTCACTTCTGAGAAGTTCAAATAATCACGTAATCAATTGTGTAAATAGGAAAATGTGGATTCATGAGATCCAGGATATGCAGAACAGTTTACTCTAGCATGTAAACATCATCTGTTCGAACAGCATGCACCACCTGCATGTCGGACTACCTTGGCAGACCCATTTTAAGCCACCTCCCCCTGAACCGTCTCTTCTTATTCTCCCCTTTCTCCTTGAAGCAGCCATAACAGTCTCGGCTGGTTTCTTCTAGTCTTCACTCCTTGAGATCGATACAGATTAGAAAGCAAATGCCCCCATTTCAAGAAGCATGTCAAATGAATAAGACAGCAAGTAATCCCCACCGCTTTCACCTTGGATTTGACTTTCTAAAATCTCTGAGGTCTTCTACCACAGTATGCTCTGCTTAATAGCGCTGTCTAGAAGGCGGGAAAAAAAATCTCAGAGACGATGCATGCAGCTTTACTGCAGATGGGACATTGTTCAAGTACCAACCATGGCACATGCAAAGACAGGCGGACCTACCGTTAGCACATGCTTTCCTTCGCTCAGTTTGTCCATTGAGATCCTAGCAAAAAACAGCAGGGACGTTAGCTCGATCCCTCTTTTTGACAGTTACCTCGTAGGGAATGCACTCAGTAGAGACACAATCACACTTGTCTATTCCCGACTCCTCTTTATACAGTGAGGAAAAGAGAGGGGGGGGAGAGAGAGAGAAACGGGCTGTTTCTGAACACGGTGCTCTGCTCTACCCGGTTGTCAGCCCGCTCTTTGCTCGGCAGCCAATCCCACCATGGCACCATTAATATTTTATTAACCCCGGCCAAGAGCTAAAAAAACGCACACGCGCAGCAACACATGGAGGACATACGCACACGTTCGGGGGACGTACAAATGTTTACCCGCTGAGGTATTCAGGTCACAAATGAAAACCAATCCCCCCGCATAGATAAATGGAAACAGGCACACAGCTTGGCATTCTTCAGGCGCCAGCTCCGAATTGAAGCTCGGAATGTAGTCATTAAGATTCCCCAAAAAATGACACTGACATTGAAACATTTCACATTGAATTTAAAGAATAGCTTTCTCTCAGATCATAATATTGTCTTCTTTGGGGGGGGGGCAAAAGGTAGACACAACAAGTAATGATGAAATATTTTGGATTCTTAGAAGCAGTCTGTTGGCAAGCAATTGGAAAGGAGTGTTTTAATGTTTACATTAACTAGCACGCCGGTCAAAGTGCAAAACCTCCTATCGGATTTTTCTCATAGTCTGTTTCCTTTTTTTTATATAATGAGGCAATATTTCTTTATTTGTAACACACAATATTGCAATAATAGCTCAAAAGGTGTGGATTATTTAAAAAAAACAAATAGTATTATGCAAGGTTTTTTTTGGTTTATTATTTTTAAAAATCTGTCCGAATAAATAAATACATGAATAAAAAATAATCAGTATCCTATTTTGGTAATTAATAAATAAATTGCATAAAAGCAATTAATTTCATGACATTATTTCAAACGGAGAGTGCAGAAAAAGCAAAATCATTAATTATGATTCAGTTTGGTCCGTCTCATGTCAGAAATGTTCATCATTGTTGTGCAAAGCAAAAACCTTTTTTTTGTTTTGATTCAACACAAACAATCAGTCCGCTTTCATAGAAGGCTACAGAAATTGTATAACATTTAACAACACCTCATTTAAAAGCGTATCAAAATGATTCATCGATCATCAAAAATAATAAATGATATTCGATTAATTTTATAATCGATTAAAAATACTACACCAAAAATTGATAAACATTACCTTGCCCTCACTAGGCTTCAAACAGGAGAGGTGAACAAGTTTTAGAATGTTATAAGCGGTTTGCAACAGTAACAGACTGGACTAGTCAATGGCTCCAACTCATCTTGTGAATTTTGCTGTTTACCAAACAAACACTATATTTTCTTAATCGCTCTTAACGTCTATTAAAATGGCTACAATACAAAAACGCAAGGGCCGCGTGTGGCAACAATTGAGAACTCTTGTTTTAGACAACTTCGGCTTTCACGTGAAAGTGGCTCTGGATATTTGCCCAGCCTAACTACGCATTTGATGGTCAGAGAAACTCGGCATAGATGCGGGAGTCTAGTGGTTATATTTAAATCAGCCCAACGTGTTTATTTTCACACTTGATGGGCTGACAGGCACTCCAAATCTGCAACTATTTGTATACAAACAATGTTAATTTCCCATAATGGACATTGTTTTGCTGAGCAAGACAATGCTTCATTCAATATGTGAATTCTCTTGGCTTAATGGACACAGAGAATGTGTGCGGCATCCCAGCAGCTTAAGCAGTGCCTCTGTAACAGTAAACCCACAGACTTCCGTGGTTGGCGGAAGACGTGGGCAGTGATCAAGTGAGCGCTTTTCATTGAGCAGCAAAGGGTTCATGTTTCCTCACCAGTAAGCACATGCTTATACAGTGGAACCTCGGTTCTCGAACGACTCTGACGTCGAACAAATCGGAGTTCGAACAAAAAAAAAAGAGAAATTCTTGCTTCGCAGTTCGAACAAACCTCGGAGTTCGAACGCCGGTATGACGCGTGAGTGCGCACGCGAGGGTGGGGGCTGAGCGGCGTACGGGTGTAGATCGCTCTCTTTCTCTCTTTATGACCAACCGTTGTGGCGTGCGGACGTGCTGCGTTTTGCTCTCGCGTTTTAGATAGGTGTACGAAGTGTTTTAGGTCGAACCAAGCGTTAAAACTTGCTCTCGACTACACACCTCAAAAATGGAAATGGAGGAATCAGGGATGAGACAGGAGGTGTGAAAACCACACGAAACTACTACATCATGCCTCCAAAGAAAGTCAGTGCAAGCAGCAAAGGAATGGTTTCGGTGTTCGAACAATTCGCTTTTCGAACAGGGTTCAGGAACGGATTATGGTCGAGAACCGAGGTTCCACTGTACATGCACAAATAAGTACCTAGATACACAAACATAGCAGTAGGCAACCTTACACCAGTATTTAGACCAGCCATTTAGGCATTTTAAACTTAGCACTGCAACCTGTTTCTTTTTTGGATTTGTTCACACAGCTCTGGTGTTTGACAGCCATGATCCCTTCTGTCACTAATGCTTTACTCCTAAAGCAGGTCACAGGGATTTTCTATTACCAGACTCAAGTGAAGTTTACCTTCTTCTGACTGTGTTTTGAATCAGTTTTCACTCTATCGCTAATTAAATTACAATTCAACAATTCCTGCAAGAAATGTGATCCATCACTTGCATGTTTTCTGTGTCAAATGGCAGTTTTAAGCCAAGTTTAGACTATTGAAATACAAGTTCAAACCAACCTGGACTATTTCGTGTCCCGGCTAGCTAAAGGGCTAGCAAGTTACCCCCCACCTCGAACAGAAACAAAACGTCAAGAAAAGCACAATTCCTCGGAACGTGTTAATCTGAAAAGTCCCCCTTTGCTCACCAAGTCTTCTTATCACCATGCCACGTGTCAGAATTAGAAAGCCGGCTAACAATAGGAGCTGCCGGAGGGAGACCGGTTGAATTTGGTCGCCTAAAGCATCCCTGGTGCTTAACCAGCTGCCTGGCAAACACAACGTAAAAGAAGGACAAAGAAACGCACAGACGTGACCGTAAAGGAAGCGGTTCTCGTTGCGGTGAGGTTACATACTGTTCTCAAGAAGGGTCGCGTTTGTTCCGATGATTCGTCCATCGCAGTCCCCGCTTGACTTTTGGGCCACCGGTGAGTTTTTTTGTTTTTTTGTTTTTTTTGCCAGTTGGGTCGCGTAAAGGAAACCGGCGAGCGTGACACTTGAGTGAACAGAGGGACTGGCTGGCTGGCGGTGGCGTGTTTGTCGATGACGTAGTCAGGCCACGCCTCTAAAATGATGGATATCTGATTATGGCCAATAGGATTTTAACATGAAGATTTTTAGCCAATCAAGACACATGACGTCTACACAAGGTTGGATTTTTGTTCGTTGCAGAAAGGCAAAGCGGGCTTTTTGTGTTGTGACGTACGCAACTAACATCATTCGATTATTATTTTTTGTTTATTTTAAAAAATGTAAACTAAACAAAGAAACAACTCAAAAGAGAAAAATAAAATAAAAAAATAATAATAAAAACAAAATGCTTCAAATGGTAGGGGTCTTAAATAAAAATTAAGCAACATTAAAATGGGAACACAATTTTAAGGTTTTAACAGCGTTCTTATTGTTAACGCCAGAGATAGAAAGTAACTACCTAATTAAAAAAAAACATACAAAACAACGGGTTTTTACTTTGCAATTTTTTTGCAAGTACGTACTATTGTAAGCTTAATAAAATAATAATGTTTTTCAAATGGCAAAACGTAAGTTAATAAACCAAAAAATGCATTCTGTCAAGCAAGGTTGAAGTTACAGAAGATGTTCAAGATAAACCTGCGAGCATGGTAACACTTCCAGAATAGCTGAATCACGGTCTCAGAATAGGAGTCAAAGTCCATCAGAATCAAACTTAACACAAAAGGCTCTCGCGGGGTAACATCAATTAATCATTTGGAATGAAACTTTCACTTTTACTCAGAAAAATCTTCAGGTCCAAGGTCCAAATTTCTTCCCAAAATAAATTCTTTACGCAGCAGTTCCAGTATGATATTATAGGTGACGTAGAGACAGCATCAGGTTGGAAAAGAGCACAGATCTTTTGATTGTTTTTTTTTATGACAAGAAAGGTTGAAGCATATTTTACAAATTGGCATTTAGTAACATCATCAAATACAGAACCACAAACAATGCAACCATGTACAGCATCAATACTGCAGTAGGAATAGTATTAAAAGCGAGACCAAACTGTTTAAACGTCATAGAAAAGTTTAAAAATTTCCCTTCCACTGTATTTGTTGTGCATAATTAATTGATCGGTGTGTGGATTACCTGTCTGATTATTGATCTTTATTTTCTTTATCCTGTTTTTTGTTATGGTCTTGCAATTGGATGGTTATGTGTTTGTTCATGCATACCGTGTTGTTGTTCTGTGTATAGCCATCACATACAGCGGATATGCAAAGTCAAAACTGAGTCACAGACTTTTGACTGACACAACTTTTCTCTCCATTAATGTAACCTGCACAACTCATCTGTAAAATATTTTCAAATGGGGAAATACTGTAAAATAACCAACTGCTACTCTCGATGTATTGATTGTTTTTTTATTGTTATTTTTTTTTAATATTCATTTATTTGCCCTGTGTGGAATGCACCCATTTGACAAAACCCCTGACCCCATTCAGGCCGCCTCTGTAAAACACGAACAGCCACCAGATTGGGGTTTTATAAACATCATCTCTCGTGCCAAGTAAGAAGCAGACCACGTCATTTAAGTTATATACAAAGTCCACAATGCAAAGCGTAATACAGCAAAGCAGTGGTCCCCTAAACACCGGGCCGCAGGCCTCTTTGGTCCACAGATGAAAATTACGCTAATATTAACACACAAACTAGCAAAATCAGTAAGAATAGCACGGGTGAAGCTCGGTCATCAAATAAAGCGGCACATCAACGAACAAGCATTCATACTCACATTTCGACCTTTGGGCAATTTAGTCTTTGTTTAACTTAATATGCATATTTTTGGAATGTTGAGAATATGCAAACGTAAGACCGTAAGGGCACAGTCAAGATTTGAATCCTGAGTCTCAGAACTATGAAGCAGACATGCTAATTTATTACTATTACTTATTATTATTTTTGGATATAAATATAAAATCCTCAATCTTAACTCCATAAAAAACGCTGCTCATTTCACCCATATTCTTTGCCCGGGGAATCCAACACTTTGGTTAAGGGCCACATTCTAACCAATCATCTTTCTGCTTCTAACAACAAAAATAATCAAAATTAAATAAAACTAATTCTAGACCTTTTTCCTGTGATCATTATTTTAATTTAAGTCTCTTATATGGTGTGTTACACTCCCAAAAGTCTGAATTTAGCTGGATTTATTTTCTAATAATGTACAAGACTTCTATAATTCCTAATATTTTTTAATCTAATGATAGAATTGTTTTTTAAAAACGTCAATCGCATTTGAATTGTTTTAACTATATTTTACCAGCAGAGGGCAGTGTTGTATCAGCAACGACGCTGTTGAGGTACTTATTAAAAGAGGAATTTTAATCCATTCATTCAGAATAATGTTTGATCATTCTTTTATAAATAATTACTGCAAATCAAATATTATATTGATGTTTCTCGCACTTTATTGACTTTTATTGCGAATGTAAAGTTCAATCGAAATTGGCCAAATAAAGCTTTTTGAATAAGTAACACACTTCCCCCCAAAACACCAAGATAAGCACAAGAGCTTTACTCATGCCCATTGGTACATTTCTGTATGATAATATAAATTATATAAACTAAAAAGTGTTCAAAGAGTAAAGAGTAAAAATAGAGCTCATGCCTCACCCGCCCATCAACCTCCGGCATAATCACTCGGTAGCTCAGAAATAGAACTGAAAAAGTGGGAGCTCAAACTCTCACCTCTTAATTGTACCCTGATTGTAAAGATACCGCGAGCCTATTAGCACACAAGGAAGAAGTGTGCTGTATACCAAGCCAAGACACATGCATCTAAATAATGCAGCTGGGAGATGAGTCAGAATTTAGACAAGTGGAAGAAACAGCGTGTTGGCATCCACCTGTGAAGGGAATATGGGAGTCAAACAAACATTCACTGGGGTGTTGCAGTGATTGCAAATAAAGTTTTATCTCTGAATGCAGTAGAATGGGGGGAAATGCTAACTTTTTGTGGTATACAAGTGTCGTCCATAAAAGTTCACTTATTCATTTTCTGTATCACATAGCCTGTATAGGATCATATGTGTGTGTGTGAATAGAGCAAGATGACCCACAATTACTTGGATAATCTGTAAGAATTCTAAAAACATTTTACTGTACTTTAGTATGGATTACTCATGACCAAGATTTGCTAACAGAAATAAGATACTGCGTGGAAGCAGCTCAGATGATGGATGGATGGTAGTGATGTGTAAATGAAGCTTTAAATCTGCTTCATGAACCAGTTGTAGTATTTTTGGACTCCAGTAGATGGCACTCTCTTTTCAACATTGGGCTGAAAGCACGCTGACTTGCCAATTTTTAAATTTTATTTAACCCAACAGTGCCGTCTTACAGGACTCAAAAATACAACAACTGGTTCATAAAGCAAAATTGAAGCTTCATTTTCCCATCACTAATGGATGGATGTTGACCAAAACCCTTTACAATGAGTATTGACGGTGTCGTATTTTATGCCATAAACCGCTGAGCCCTTCTCTGCCGAAGGCTTCACTGCATGTAACATTGTCCCAAGTGGCGATGCCTTCTGATAGTGCCAAGAGAGGGAGCGAACAGGAAGGGAAATCCCCAAATTGGTTGGTGCTTCCCAAAGTGCCATTGCATTGATTTTGATTCATACCTTTTCCACATGGCTGCCTCTTTGTGTCCTACCCCAAACATCACTCATGCGGGATCTTGCAGAAAGCCTAGTGCTCCTTAAATCCAGTTTGACTCCTTAGAGACACTCAAGCCGAGTGGGCCAGAGGAGGGCAATGACCACCTTGCTGTATCCAAATCAACACAGAGTTGAGTAGATAGTGGGAGGAGTCGTGGAGACGGTAAATGGTGGTGTCAGTAGGGGCGGAGTGGGGTGATTCGGCCTGTTCAGATGTGTCCCACCAGCCTCCAGAGGGAACGCAGAGGTTTGAAATCAATGTGCTGTTAAGTGCAGCTCAGCCGCGGGATACTCTCCCTAACATTAAGCATGCACCAGTGACTCAAGGCCCGCAGTACACAGAGATCTGACACAAGAGCTCCTCTGCAACTTCGCTTCCTGTCACCTTTGTGCTCTCTGCCAACACTCAACACCTTCCTCCAAACATTTGTGGCCCCGCGAACTTGAGACTCATCTCACACCATGGTCTCACTCCAATAGACCTGTGAGCATTATAAACCTTGTAATAGGCGCTCTGTCTAACATCCACCAATGATGAAGCAGTTACAGTGGAGATAAGTGAGACTCGGACCACTGTGTCATGTAGCCTGCAAAAACACCTTGAGTAATCCAAACTATGAGCTAGGCTAATCAATGCCCCTCACATGCATATACTCTATGCGGTACAATCTTGCAAAATCCAATGCAAAAGCAGTATAAAACATTCAGAGATGATAATACTTCATTTAGATCGACATTGTCAGAACAGTAATGATTGGACACCACTTATTTTGCTGACAATAGTTCTAAACACTGCCTCATACAGCTTCTTTTGTTATATATGTTATATATATAATCCCACATGAATGATGCATACTGGTATTGGTATCCTGTACTGCAGGGGTGCGCAAACATTTTGATTGGCGGGCCACAATGGGTTCTAAAATTTGACAGAAGGGCCGGACCAGATTAATTTTAAATGAAGATGAACAAAAGCATTCCATCTCATGGGATATCACGCTTTGTGCAGCATTGGAATAATTAAAAAAAAAAAAAAAAAAAAAATATATATATATATATTTTTTTTCAAGTTCGGCGGGCCGGATTAAAGCATTTAATGGGCCGCATGTGGCCCCCGGGCCGTAGTTTGCCCACACCTGGTGCAGTGGATTAATTAAGACAACTCCTATATTGTATAGACTCACCACACATAAAATGCACTATTTAATTATTTCTTTATTTATTTTATTTTGATGATTATATCTTAGTTATAATATTCCCAAGTTTAGAAGAAATTTAAAGAAAAAATCAAAAACTATTTAAATTGGCGTAATTATTGAGATGCGCCTGTATTTTAATGTATCTTGCAAGTATATAAATATAGTTCATCCTTTAATTAAAACTATTTAGTCTTAGTAGCTTCTGCGAAAAGATTTTTCGTTTGCCCCTAAGAATCACTGGCTGTGCTCCCGGCTTTCCAGTCATTTAACAGGGTTGACATTTACCAACACATTAGAAAGGGGTTATAATGTGAAGATAATCACAACTAATTGCCAACTCTTCCATTCTTTCTCCCTTGGTCACTTCTAAAAAAGACATCTAAAAATGTCGAACCAAACACAAGGACGCCCATGGCTAAATTTAGACCGTGAGAGCAGTAATAGTGTGCGACTGAAGGTGAAGAAAGAGCCTTAGGACGTTATCTGTGTTAAGATGTCAAAAGCCCTTTTTGGCCACACTGTCTCCAAATTCTCATCGGCCTTACACTTCAACTTTCAAAGTGGTCACCAATAAAGAGTCGGAGACAAGGGCATGGACGCAAATGTTCACAATGAACTTTTTGTGACTTTTATTGAGACACACCTTTTGACACCCCCTCTAAAAGGACTTAGTGATGTGCACGGAATCTGTAAAGCTTTTTTTTTGGGGGGGGGGGCAGAAAACCATGTTTTTTGAATGATTTTATGAGTCACGTGAACATATATAATAAGATTTGCGAAAACATTCACAACCACAACAAATTGCAGACACAAGTGCAAACATTTTCATTCTTCAGGCTACAATCCCCCGAGAGACTTTTTTTTTTTTTTTTTTTTTTACAGCTTTCCTGAAAGGCCATGGTAATCTACCTTGTTAGGAGGTGTTAATTGGAGTAAGACTCCTCCTTTTGTCGAGGAGTCTGACAACAGAATTAATTAGAAATCCAGCATGCAAATCATTTAAATTAGGCTACATATGGGGGAGGGTTAAAAGCAAGACAAACAGGTGAGGACACATCCGCTACCCAAATATTATGACTTCTCTCATAAAAGGATTTGCTCTTTTTGATCAATTCAATTCTTCGGTGTAAAGTACAAATTATAAACTATAGCAGTGTTTAAGTTTTCAAACCTTGTGAGTGGTTTTGTGAAAATGCAATTGATACTGAATGGGAATTAAAATGAAAGTCAAACTGAAAAGAGTCGCTGTGTTTTTGGCTTGAATTCTTTTTCAAATATTTTTTCAGGCACACAAAAAAAACTAGTATCTAGTTGTGTCTAACATTCGATGTATTTTTTTTTTTATACCACCTTGATCTGAACACTGAATGTGTTAACCGTGCTATATACGGAAAACTGACAGCCTGACTGCAAGAAGCCTCGGCAGCTGATTTGCATGATCCATTTTACTTTTTCACAAGTCATCTGTAATGAGAAGCAATTAATTCGCTCAAGGGCCAAGACTGATATGACTCATATGTTGCGAGATTAATTATCATTAACCCTTAACTCTTGTATGCAAGCTTCAAATGGCCAATCACATTTTTTTATATAAAGCTCTTTTCCTGGACTGTTATTTTCCTAACTGCTCATTTTATGCAATGCCAGCTTGTTGATTTTGCAGTGCCGTGTCAATAAATCACACGCGGAAAGACATTTGGATGATGCTTTTTGAAAAGCAGCTTTATTTTCCCCATTTAATCACACCTCCATGAAGACAATTTGTACAAGGTACATCACATTCTAAAGTGCACGAATACTGTACAATGGAAACGACTTAAATACACAGGAGAGGGGAGAGAACAAATCCCATTCTTTAAAAAAAAAAAAAAAAGTTAAAATGAATGGATTTAAAAAGGGGTGTGCTTGTTCAAAAACCAACAATCACTATGCACGTTTCTGCTCAGGTATGAGAGGGGTTGGCCTGGGAAAATAACCTTGTGCAGCTTGCTTGGGGGGGAGCAACACTAAGCTTTGGCACCTTTAGAGAAAAGAGAAAAAAAAAAAGACATTAACAAGGAATGGAGAGCACTCAGTTATATTTAGTTTGAATTAAATGACAGCAGTCTTAGGGGCTTGTGTAGAATGCATAATAACCCATGCCTTTTGGGTTGTCCTTATTGTAATCCTCAGTGGTCAAGTCTTCGCACTTGATGGTTGGAGAGTTCTCTGTGCTGGAGCCCCCAGGGGACATCCTGCGCCTCTTGCACACCATGGAGTACACGCTGGAATCACTAGAATCCACCGATTTCAGCGAGTGAGACATCTCGATCCAGGTGGTCGCCGACGCTGCCGTTTCCTCCGGTAGCTTGTCTTTCGTGGCCCCCAGCTGGTCGTCCACAAAGGCCGGCGGACTAGGCCGAGGGGACCAGGGCAGGCCTGTGGTCATCTTGCGCTGGTAGGAGCTTCTGGTACCCCAGCCTGCAGCCATGGAGGCAAAAGCTGAATCTGGGTAGTAGCTAAGGGCGTGGGACGTCTGTAGGGAAAGGGGTTTGATGCCATAGGACAGTAGACTACTGGTGGAATAGTCATTGTCGTAGGACAGGTCCAGCTTGTTGGAGCCCGGCTGCTGGACCGGGGGGACGAACCAGCGTTGGGCCGAGGCGGCGGCGGTGGCGTCCTCGGTCTGCGGGGACAGGAGGCTGTTGGTTTGGGGCACGGCGCGTTCGCTGCTGTAGAAGCGGTTTTGCGGCAAGTTGTTGACAAACTGGTCCTGAAAGAAAGGTTGCATGGCATAGCGAGCCCCCGGCACAATTTGGGTTGATCGGGGAGAGTCTGTTGGTGATGGAGTCAGCCTGTCACTCTCCGGGGCGGTGTACATTCTGGTCAAATGAAAAAAAACGTGAACATTTAGATTTGAGAGCCGCATTAAGTGGATTGTTCAGACGATAAGACGGGTAAACCTACGAGTCATAATTGTCCCGAAAGCCTTTTGCGAATGGATTGTGGTCAATTTTCAGCTGTGTGATCTGGAGATAAAAAACAGAAATCAATTATATATTAAACAACATTAAAATGAAAACTATTTTTATTGAAAAGAAAAAATTTAAATTCTTACATCTGTGTTCTGGTAGGCCGTGACGGCGATAAACTGGTTCTCTGGGAAGGTGAAGGTTTGAGTTCGGGCCTCGTTGCTCATGTCTTCCACTCCATCCTCTGTCACCTCAACAATGTGCAGCCGGGGTTGGTATTTGTGAAGGGATTGCAAGACTATCATCTGCAAAAGAAAATATAGGACTGCTTTAATGAAACACTGAGAACAAAAACAATCTTATGCAATCAATTTGCTGCTAGGCTTGATTTAAAAAAAAACAACAAAAAAACAAGCCTACTGATTTTCCAAATAGTCAATGTGTAAAAATATTGTTAGAAATTAATATCAACTAATCAGATAAATTAAAAAAAATGGAAACATATCTACCTGAGTGTTATTATTGTTGGCCCCTTTGTTGTTTGTCAGCTTCAGCTTGCCAAACGAGATTTCTTGCCTCATCCAGTGAGCGCCAGTGTTTGGGGATTCCGGATGAACATACATTTTGTTACCTGTAAAATTGAGATCACATTATGTCATAAGAAAAATTTAAGTCAGAAAAAACAAGAAAAAAAACCCACAATGTCATTTCTTCATATAAATGCTTTTATGTTATACCTGCAACATCTGATCAATTATTTGAAAGTTATTTCAAACAGTATAATAAACTTACTAACCAAATTGAAAAAGACAAAACAATGGAGGCCTTTATTTTATTGCATAGCAACAAATTTCATTTAAACAACATTGTGGATTTATGATGAGCCAGTAACTGTGTTCTTTATTTTAAAGCTTCAAGTCATGAAAATTAAATTTCTAATCTTAAAAAAAAAAACACAAGTAGTATTTTAAATAATTCTTGATCAAAAGGTTATTTTAAATAACAAAACTAAATAAATGAAGCTTAAATACAAATATAATTTCATTTTAATGACTATTTTGCCTCATTTTTGTTGCACATTTGACAGGCAAGAATTGTACATGCTACAGTACTGAAAATCTTTTTTTCAGCCTTTATGATCATAAAATAGTCGAAATTTCTGTTTTCCCCCTCATGTTTATCCTCTATAAATACAATTTTAACGAAATATACATTTTCAAGTGTTTACAATAAATATACGTTTTGTTCATTTCTTAACACACCTTGCATATTATTGTCTGCTTTGCCGCAAGTGACCCACTTTCCTCCTTGAAAGCGCCAATGATTCGGATCGGCCAGAACAACTTCTACAAAGACGTTGTAGTGGGCCGTGAGGTTCAATCCGGTGATGTTGAAGCTCAGGAACGGGAACATCCGTCTGGTAAAAGAGCAATAATTGTTTTATAATACACCCATTTTTTTTAAGTGACAATATTTTTAATCGTCACGCATAATTTGTTTGTAATTAATTTAACGTGTCAGGAACAAATATGTATCCCACAAATTATTAAATCGGCAAAAAAGAGGAAGATTTGGAACGTGCGTAAATTTGTAATCGTGCTTAAAATGACAGCGTATTAATTATAAATGAATTCCTCATTTGCCATCTTACCTGCCCTGCTTGGTGATGATCATTTCAGTCTGGTGTCGGTGGAACTTGAGCCACAGAGGCCGGTTGCAAAGATACACCTGCGCCCTCGGACCGGCTCCGGAACCGGGCAGAGACATGGAGCTGATGCCCGTGCCGGGATAGGACGGGTACAAGCAGCCAGGACCCTGACTGAACTGGTAGCCCCCGCTGCCGAACTGACTCCGGCCGGTACACACGGACGGAGAGGAGAAGCCGGCGGGCGGCAGGACTGATCCGTAATGGAGTGATGCCGGATACCTGGACCCGGTTGTGCCCGTGTACACGGACCCCGTTTGCCCTGCGTATGGGAAAAGGGAACACGGACTTGCCATGTCGGAACTCGCCTGAGAAGACGAGATGAAATAGCGATCAGAACCGAGTTCATCTAAGTTGTACCGCCGGCCGCTGGTCAGCTCGTCCTCACCGAGCACCGGGGAGCCTTTCCTCCCATCGGGGCCGGTTTTTGCGAACGTGTCCCCTTCTGGCTCACCCATCATCCCGTTCCCCACGGTCGCCAGGTATTTCTTGGGAGCACTGTTGGACTCCGGTTCCGCCCGGTCCACTTCTTGATAATCTAGCTGCGACGGCGGCCTCGGGCTGTTATTTGCACTATCCGACGAGGAGAGGTTGTAAAAGGTCTTGGGTAGAGCACTGGGGAGGATGTTCTCTAACTGCATGTTTCTGAAGACGAGTCAAGAGTCCACTGAGGGTCAGTGTGAGCCCCCAAAAAAGAGGCGCCCTGCTTGGTTCTGGGTATTGCACCCTCCCTCCAGAATCGGACGGAACGGAAGGGGGCCGGGTAGGGATCAGAACCGTTTTCCTGGTCTCCGCTGGCTTTTCAGATCAGATGATGGCACGGACATGACTTTCAGAGGCTCTTATAAGATGTTGTCCTCCCCACAGCAAAGTGTTTGGAAGCGTGAAGGGGAGGAGCTTTTAGGGGAGCATGCGGGGGGCACCAGGCCGCTTCATATAGCCAATGGCTGAGCCTGTGCTCTAATTTAATTAGAAATCCTCTTTCCCCTCTCTCTCTTTCTCTCTCGATATTTTTTTAATAGGAGCACATGTCATGAGTATCGTCGTGTTTCTTTTTTTTCCTCTTTTAAAATCTCTGACAAAACAACCGCAAATAGTTCAGATTTCGTGTTTCCGTGCAGAATTCTCCTTGGAAATCTAACTCCATTATACCCCGAAATGCATAAGGATGATTAAATATTACCGAGGCTAACCAAGATTTAATTTACTGCACCGTTCTCATAAACGCTCTTTTAAATATTCGGTGTGGACATTTCATCCACGCAATTTGACATCTACTCCAAAGAAAGCGCAACGCTTCCAAACGTCGAGGGGGGCCGAAAAAAAAAAAAAAAAAAGAAACACACGTGCACCTGGTTTCCTTTAAGTGGCCCATTTCCTTTAATTCCCATCCGGGTTCACCGGGGTTGACTAAAAATGCTAATTAAAATGATCACTTCAGATTTGGTGAAAAAATGTGTAAAACCAACGTGAAAAAATATCCATCCATCAATTTATTGCAATTACAAAACACATTTTAATGATCTACATCAATAAATCAAACAAAAAAAGTCTAGTAATCATGGGAAGCTTTATATCTATTTTTCTCACCTGTAAATTGCGATTATTTTATTTGCTTTATTTCTGTGCATGACACATTTAATTTGGGATTATCTATCCATCTATCTATCTATCTATCTATCTATCTATCTATCTGATAGAAACATTAAAAGATAAAAATTACAAAAGTAAGCTTGACCATCAACAATAAAAATTGGTCGCAAAAAAAATCCCACTGTATTGAACGATGATGTAAAATTATGCTCACGAGCGTTTTAATTCAGACAGATAAAAATAAAACGATTGAGACCATTGTACACAAACCTACAGGTGGTAGAATGAATAATAATAATAATAATAATAATAATAATAATATAGTGACTCAATAGATAAAATTTCAATACTGACAACACAAATGTGTTATTTAATATTCTTTATGAGAATACTGTGAGAAAAAAATCAGTAGTCTCTCACATGCGTTCTCCATGGAAGCACGCACGCGCGCGCGCGCTCTCGCCCGTACACACACGAACACTCCCACGCACACAAACGCACGCACGCACACACACAAAAAACACGTACCGAGGAGTAGGCAATCCACAAGGAATATTCTTGGCGCAAATCTCAAATAATAATTGCATACCTGCGCTTTCTTATCGGCATCCATTGTCGACAGTGACCTCTAGTGGTTAGTTCAAGTGCACCAGTTCACATACTTGACAGCAAGAGAGCACGTTTACCCTCCTGTTATCACACTTGCATCACCGCATCATTCTCAACTAAAGTGAACTTGTGACAATGTGTTTAGTGTATCCATATGTGTATGTGTGTTGGAATAAAATAGAAGTAAGCTGACTGAGATGAATCCGGGGAAAACGGGGATACAGATCTGTGAATAGCTGAGGGAGAATCTCAGCTGGAGGCTGATTGGCTCGTGCCATAAACGGGACGGTGAAGCTGAGCTGCCGGGCCGTCAGAGGGACTCGAGCTAATTGCACAGCACACACCGTCTGTCAGTCAAAAGTGGAAACCCTTCCCCAAACTGCAGGCAAACACTGAACATTAAAAAAAAAAAAAAAACACACCCGTGGACCCAATTTAAATGTTTTGACTGCTTTTTGCTTATCCCTAATATAACCAGATCTTCCAGAGACGTGAGATGCAGAATACATCCCTGGACTGCTCTCCAATTAATTGCAAAGTCTTTAATTAACCTTTAAATAATTTGTCTTATGAATTGCATCTTAAATCAATAAACATTTTTGTGGAATTCCAGTACGCATGTGGATGTAATTTTCTACTTCTCTTCTTTTTCACATCACCAAACAAACTGGAAATGTTGCATTATGTAATATAGTACCAAACTATTGTTGTTCCATTTGGCAATATGTTTGCACCTCTGGATTTTCATTTCACTTTACGACCTATAAAAATCAAGACCATTTAAAAATTTACAAGTATGTGAGAAGGGAGAGGTGACAAACACAATTCTTGTTAATAGATGTTTTTTTTTTTAAACATTTGAGAGCAAATGATTAATAATGGTCAAAGTTTTAATTTGATCCCTATTGGATTAAAACATGAGAATGTGAATGATTTAAAAACAATTGATTTATTGTAGGTGTGTAACACAGCCAAAGTCGAGCATTTCAAGGCGAAGCTGTCACATACTTACTTAATGGCCCCCTCACATATCAGCGTGCAACCGTTGAGTGATGTGACATTAACATCTGGTTTTCATGACCCACCTTTGCGATGTGTCTAGTAAAATCTGCTACTGTACTTTAGGATTACTTAACATCAGATCATAGTGCTCCAAAAGTATTCACCAAGCAACAACATTGTGTTTTTTAAATTTCTTTTACTACCTTCATCTAAGTATTTTTCAAAATACCCCTTTAAGACTTTGTTGCCGCTTGAAAGAGAAAAAACAAAATAAATGTGATTTACAAGCCACCTATAAATAAACTAATTCCAAATGAGGTGGATGTTTAGATCCTCCTCATAAAGGAGCACCCACTTGTGACCTGTCAGCATGTTTCGTGACCACCTATAAAAGCCCAAGTGGATCTGAGATGACCCTCTCTGGCCCTGGGCCAGGGCCCGCGCGACAGGGGAAGGGAAGTCCTACCATATTGTTGTCAGAGTAGATCATCAAGAGAGCACATGAAAGGAATACATTCCAGGGTTTATGGGCCAAGGTGGCTGTTGAAGCCTTTGCTCGGGACAGAATTCATGTACCCCATTGCAAGGATTAATAACGCAAGTCTCATTAGAGATCCTCGCCACCGAGACCCCTGTAGGGAAGGTTGGCTGGGAAAAGAACCAAGAGCAATGTGGGCCACGCCGGATCCCCCGCTCCTTCGCAAATCATCACGCCCGAGAACATTTTTATTGGAAGGAATTCATCTTGCGACATTATCAAAGATATCCCCCTCAATATATTTTCATGTGAGAGGGACGATGTGGCATTTGAGAAAAGCTGAGAGCTGTCCTTAAAACTTGGACATTCATAAATATACTGAATAGATAATCGTGATTGATTTCATTTGTTGGTACGTATTGCTTGAACAAATTTCTTATTTTTTTATTGAGTATACTGAATACAGCAGTACTTTTATATGGGCGAAAAGGCATATAACATAAGTTGGAGGCAAAACTATAAGATCTCAAGGATACAAAAGGCGCACAGTGGCGTACGTATCCGCGATCACATGGCATGGGAAGGCGCGTTCCATGATGGCTACAATTACTCTTTTTCATTGGGTAGTTTAAACTCTGGCCTATAAATGCTTTTAATACAAATATTTACTGTTGATATTACTTCACAACTGCGTTTGCATGGGTGGGGGCGCAGCACTCGGGTTTCTGTATAAATTTGGTGGATGTCGCTGATGTCGGAGCTTACGGAGCCATAGCCTGTGCACCCTCCTTCATTTCTCTTGTTGTCTGAAGTGGTTTTACAAAATTCGTCTCTGTCATTCAACAGTAAAGTTACAAAAGGGCTTAACAAAACAACTTGTATATTTGCGCTATATCCATAGCGAAAATGCATTGGGAAAAATAATAATTGAAACCATCAAAAATCTTATAGAAAAACACTGATAAATGTTGAATATAACACATAATAGTTCCATCTTTTAAAAAACAACAATAAATGCCTGGACCGTTTTGACTCATTAGAAGCTGGCTGTGTTGGACAAGTCGCGGTGCACACAGATTGCAATGATTAATTTTGTCAGTCTTTGCTTCTGGTATTTCATTTTCAATTAAAGCAATGTTTTAATTAAATTAATAACTCAATACAGTACCTAAATAAAATGTTTTTTGGTCTTTTTACCATTCAAGGCTTTCCGCTCACTTGACGCTTCTTATTTTGCAGATTGGATTGACGATGTCATTGATAAATCGCGCAAATGACATGACAGTCGATCAGTGATTTGGCATGAAATCCAAAATATTGACCGATTTCGATCTAGTCTATCTGATCGGTGTAAAGTCTAATTACAAACAACACAGACAACACATACCACAAAGCATTAACCTTAAAAAGTAAAATAACAGCACGAGTCACCCCCTACCTTTGTGGAGAGCGATGCAGACAATTGGCAAGGAATAAACGAAATCACCAACTACAAAAGCAAAAATCAGGTGACTGCCAGGACTGGTGACTCTCTGACAAAGAAACTTCTTTGCTGGGTTTAGCAGCCAGAAAACAAACACCCACCACCAATTTGTGATGAAGTAAACTCCAGAAAAGCAACAGGCCCCGATGGAGTACCTGGCGAACGTAAAACGTTCACTGAACATCTGACTGGAGTTTTTACTACAATCTTCAATCAGTCCCTGCTGATCTTGGACTCCAACTCGACCTTCAACCACATTATCGCTGAGATCCTGGTGCAGGAACTTCTGCACCTGGGCCTCTCCTCCAAGTGGATTAAGGACATTTTAACAAGCCACCTAAAATGCGTCAAACTGAGCATCTCTGCCCTCATACTCAGTACCAATCAGTACCAATTCTCCACAAGGCTGCGTATTGAGTACCTTACTTTTCACTCGATACACATATGACTGCATTATGACCCATCTCTCAAACCCCATAAAGTCCTAAAGTTTGCAGATGACACCACCATGGTCAGACTCATCTCTGGGGAGGACGAGTTCTGACTACGGAGATGAGGTCATCAGACTTACAGCACGGTGTTGAGAAAACAACCTCCCACTGAACACCGTAAAAAAACAAAGAGTCAGAGCAAACTTGTATTTTTGTTTCTTTTGTGTCGCAATTTGTCCCAAAGAAGCACGAACGTGGCTATGGCTACACATATATATATATATATATATATATATATATATATATATATATATATAGAGAGAGAGAGAGAGAGAGCGAGAGATCTATCTTTTTTATTCCAATGCTGCACAAAGCGTGATATCCCATGAGATGTAACTGACAATTTAGAATGCCTAATGCATTCATTTCTTGAACATACCCGCAATGTGACAGCAACGAGGTTCTGAGGCAGTATATTATTTTCTTTGTGATGTAAAGCACACAGGACATTTACCCTTGACTGGCCTAAATGTATATTATAGAATCACTTCCCAGATAAAATTATGTAAAATATATTCTTGTTTGATGTCTTTTGTTGGCTATTTCAGATTTCAATCCAGCAGAGCAAATCATCACGAAATAGGAATCTTCTCCATCTGCAACCAGTCAGTGAGTGAGACCCACGGGAATGCTCTTTCTATATATATGCGACATTGTTTGAATCCCTGGAAATACATTGAAATACGGCAGGTTTCATCAAACCAGCGGATTGGATGTTTGCGTCATATCAATATATACTGTAAGTTTCTCTGTCAGCGTGTTGCGGCATGCATGCGAGTGCACAGGTTTCAGGGGGCAGTGATAATCCACTGACAAAAAAAAAAAAAGACAAGCCACGCAACGACATTCATGGATATCGGATTGAAGCTGCACTCACTGTATTTGAATCCCCAAGGCATGATAACATGATTTTTGGATTACTGCATTAGAAAGTGTCACCCAGCACCGGTGGGAAAAGCAACATGAAGAGAGTACATATGGAGTTTTGGGCCTCCATATTATCTTCATATGAGTTTTCTCTCTTCTTACATGATCCATAGCATCATACAAAGAAGAACAAAACAAGAATTATGAGTCCTGAAATAA
Organism: Idiotropiscis lumnitzeri; assembly: GCF_059441095.1. Lineage (NCBI taxonomy): Eukaryota > Metazoa > Chordata > Actinopteri > Syngnathiformes > Syngnathidae > Idiotropiscis > Idiotropiscis lumnitzeri. The sequence goes on from NC_142406.1 coordinate 8,751,461, forward strand.
TGATGATATTGTCTCACTTCACTCACAAATGGACTTACTCAGTGTGAATTCTCAGAGTGTTTACTTGTGTTGATACGAGCATGACACAAAAATAAACACACACACATTTCCCGGTGTAGCACCAAAGTTACAATTTTCCGTTTCCTAGCTTACTCTCTTAAATCAACGCCTGGTACAATATGAACGGGACTGCATTACCTTCAGTCACACACTAAGTCATTGTGTGTTTAAACTGACAAGGCCTCGAGTACATCCTAGCTCATTGCCCCGACTCTCACCCTCACCCCCATTTCAGCGTCAACCTTTGTTGACCCATTTCGCTTAGTCCAGCCTCTTTGAAAAGCAGCAGAATTGACATAAGGGACCAGAGCAAACTAGCAGGTGCTAAAAGTTTGACAGTGTAGACTGGATGTATGTGTTCTGGGGCATGTGAGGTGTAAGGGGAGGGTGACGCAGTTGCATCGACTCACTGTGAAGTCTTGAAGAAAACACGTGGTTGTGCAGAGTTGGGCTAGAATTTAGTGGGGGGTGGGTGTGTGTGTGGGGGGGGATCCCACAAATGTAGCCACCAACCACAGGGCAGGAGCACCCCTGGTTCTCGGCGCTTTCCCCACCGCACAATTACAGCCAAACAAGATAGGCTTTTATCACATTGCTCACCCAGACTCAGAAACTGCATTTCAAAAGGACATGTTTTTTTTTTTGGGGAGAGGGGGCAAGGCAAACAGATTTACACCACAGGAGTATTCTGATGCTGCTCCTCCTTCAATGTGGTTAAATCAGTGAGTCAGAAGTGAGAATGTCGAGTTTTAACACATCTCGCTCTCAGTATGAAAGCTTCGACAGCGATAAAGAGGAAAGCCCAAACTGACTTGCTGTCTAACAACAAGAGACATATGCTGAGAAGGAGGTTATGGAGACATAATTCATGGTATAAGGTGGACCCCGTGGATATAATACTTGTGTTTTGATCAATTAATCTTTATTTTTATTCTTTGGTGTGATACGATATTAACCGACTTAAAGAAATGCCAATTATTCACTGAAAATGCACCCATTTCTGTTCTGGAGAAATGCATCCAGCATCCATTAGATATAATTAGAGACCACAGAATGCTTTTGTATTAAAACATTTGCTGCAATTTGGCAGCTGTTTAATTTAGATGCACTGGATCATGCCATGCACATACATGAAAACACACATGCACACACACACAAACACATATATGCATACACAGAGGGACCTCAGAGCGACGGACACCTTCAATATTGAACTGAGACCCAGGCCCGGTTTCTGTATTTACATGTAAATGGTCTACAACAATCTGCGGCCTCTTTCTCCTGCTCTGTCCCTCCAGCCGTCTGGGCCCAGGGAAGCGAGCCGCTTGTCAGATGGGGGACCACATCAGATGGGCTCTCGTGGTTATGGAGCCAAGCATTCTGAGGAGAGGAGAGGCTGCCTGCCTGGCAGCCACTGAAACAGCAGGGACTCCCACATAGCATGGACATGGTCCATGGTCTTGTCTTCTTCATGTGCAGGAACGAACAGAAGGCCTCGTTTGCTCAGGGCTGAGTGCGAAGTGCATATTTTCCATTGTCAAGTTGAAGGCCACTCATGTTCGAATCAATTAAGGGGCGGAGATGGAGGGGGGGGCAGTATAGGCAGGTTTTCTACAAGAGGTACAACAACCTGGACTTCCATGTGGGTTGATGTGTCATATTTGACAAGTATATGTGTGGATGTGGAGGGGTGGGTGTCATGGATAAGAAATTATGAACAGCAGTGAGCATGCATTTCCAAGTCTCATGGCGGAGGGATGGAGCCTGTCTGTATTTGTTCCTTATGATCGTCTGTCGAGTGTTTGGGTGTCCTTCTGTGCTGGCGGGTCAGATATGGTGGAGGTTTGGACACAAATTTCTGTCTGGCGGAGGAGCACTTGTTTCGAGGTTGATCGGATGGGTGAAGACCTTGATACAACAGGACAGACGACATAACCCATAGCCACGCATAAAGCTAAGGAGTAGACTTGGAGCAAAATAATGAGTATAGTGGGCCTCGGGAAGCTTTGGACTCAAAGTGGCTGTATTTATGTGTTAAATATTCTGGAAGGCATTGACTCGTAATCTCAATGTTTTGTGACTGAAATCAAAATTTAAAATACGACAAAAAAGAGTGCATGTCTGTTTTTTATTGAACTAATGTATATGATAGTTCCTTATTATCTGTTATTTTTCATGTAGAAAAGACCCAGACTTCAAAACCATCATTTTTTTTTTCAAGTGTAATGGAATTTGGTGCATAAAAAATACCATTTAAGGATGGCACATAACTGTCGAACGGCTAACCAACATTAGGTGCAAGAACTTTTTTTCCCCATGAAAATCAACACATTTAAAAATCTAATATTATTTAGGTATTACAACTGCAAGCTCTGCCATCTAGTGGTGAATATTGATATTACTACTTAAATTATTTCAGATAAACTGACAAGCCGCGTAAAGTAGATGCACATTTTTTATTAATTAATTAACTAATTTATTTATTTTTGCTCCCCAAAAATATTAGGAACAATATCGGTGAATAAGCTGCGAATATGAGAAGGTGAACTGTAGTCAAGGCAGCTTGTTTAGAATTCCTTAACTGTGGTTTTATTTTCCCTTGACGGGGTCTTTAGCAATTCAGACCCGATAATGATCAGATTTTTTGCAAAGTGTAAGAAGCTAGATAACGGTCTTGATAATTTGAATCAGGTGTGTTGTTGCAGAGTGAGATGGAAAACAGGCCGGACCTTGAGGAACAGGATTGAGGACCCCAGATTCATCAACTCCGCACTGCTGTGTGAACGATTATTATTTCTTGGGGTTTCCCAATGATGACCAAACTTGGAATCTGATTTCTGTTTTGACACTACTGGAAACACCTGATCCAAAAAATGTCCCCCACCTCCTTGACATCAGGATCCACCACGGCTTTGGCGGAGCTGTGGGCCAAAAGGGGACCCCCAGTCCGATCTGTTCTTATGTAGTGTAATATATGTCCCTGCGTGTGAGTGTGATGTGGGGGTCTCTTGTTTCACTTGTGTGCGTGTTTGTGTGTGTAGTTGAGCGGGGGACAACGCAACACGTTAAACTCATGTGGGAAGTGTGAAAACAGGGTGCGTCAACAGGAAGAGAGGAAAACTGTGCTATAGGTTTGTTTTCATGTTTTGTCACGTTGCAGTGTCATTGAGTGAAGCACTTAAAATGTGGGATTTTATAGTAAAAATAAAAAGGATGACGGGATGAACGGTAAATTATATTATCATCGTTTAAATAAAGTCCATGCTGCTGACTGTGAAGTGGACATGCAGAAACTTGAGCGAACCTTGACGTCTTACTTGAACTGTGAGTAGGTGGTGTTGTGGGTGACATTGTTATGCTTAATTTCATTGGAATGGTTTTCGGCGGTTGGCAAGTGAGTCATGCAGGGCTATAGACGATGTGAGTGGGTGAGGGTCTATAACATAAAGACACTTGCAAAGTTATTTTCTCTTTCACTTTTACACAAGTCAAGCCATTTAATCGCACATACCGTGCAGTGTGGAAGTGTTAATAAGAATAACGGTTGTATGCGCAGTGCATTTACATATAGATAGATTATTTAAATTAATGTCGAATAAGAATGAAATGACGCGGATTTTCCTTACATTTTATCCGTTAATGTTTACTGGGTTGCACGTGTAAGTGGGAAAAAAGTCATTGTTGAATTGAATATATATATATATATATATATATATATATATATATATTGTATTGTACAACTTGAGTTGCTCAATTATTCAGGATCTCCATTGTTATATTTTGCGCTTCATAATGCGCCACATTTTCAACAGGAGACGGGTCTGGACTGCAGGCAATCCAGTCTATTATCCACAATTTTTTACTACAAGGCCGTCTTGTAGCACGCAAAGAATATGGTTTGGCATTGTCTTGGTGAAATAATCTGGGAGATCCCTGAAAAAGTTACTTGGTTGCTCCAAATCCTGTCTGCACCTTTCACCATTAATGGTAATTAAAGTCAAGTACAATCCAATTCTCAAACGGCCTTCCTTCTTTTGTACGGCTCTCTGGCTCTCTGAATGATGAACCACGATATAGTGTGGAGTCATCGTATGTGTTGACTGCGTAAGTAGAATATCTACAACATGCATGTGACGTTTCAGCCCGCTGGCCTTCGGCGTTGCCGAGGCCAGAAGGTACGCTCCCTAAGTCCTGCCAGTTTCGCCACAGTCTGGGGCCACTGATGTCACAGCGGCAGGAGCTTGTAGGCGGCTGCTATTAGTGACTCCTCTCGTGAACTTCCATCATCTGGTTGCGCAAGTCGAGAGGAAGCATGAGTAGCTCGTTTGTGTTATAGACTTGCATGTATAAGCCGCGAAGCCATAGCGATTGGAAATTGAACAATTCGGAAACAATCTATGGAAATTAAAATATGATTCTAAGTACACTTCTGAACAGCTGTCCTCCCCACGTGTGTGTTTATGGTTCGGTCCTGCCTCTTGTATAGAGCAGCAGCAGGGGCGAACCATCACATTTGGTGCCCAGCGTGGGGGCGGTTGGTGAGCTGTCGAGCTCCAACTATCCCATGGAGCTTTTCTTCAGTTTTTTTTCCGCTACAATTTTGACTAACCTCATTTGCATCTGCTAATTAGATCCTGTTAGCATAATTCATACACATGACACCCTTTTGAAGCTAATGAATAGATACATCTCCAGACAACTCGCAAAGAGCTTTTAATGAGTCTCAACTTAGTTGCCTGCTACTGTGAGGGGGAAAGTTGAGGCAGCAAGTCAAAGGCATCGAGGACAAAAATCTTCCTAATGCGATACATTCAAGGCATTTATACATATTCGCCGCTTCATTTTAAGTTAATTTATGTGCATTATTTCCCTTTTCACACTGAATTAAAGTTGAAATTCCATTTGTAATAATATGAAAAGAGATACAGATGGTCAGATATGGATCATAACTGTGAGACTGAAATTCACAAGCACCTATTTCTTTTAAATGAGCTATATGCAAAACGTGGAAAAAAAAGCATGAATATGTATGAGTCAAAACAGTCAATATGATTCATCTTATACAGCCCGTTCTTATTCACAGGACCGGTGCGTAGAATAAGACAGAGGCTTCTCCTAAAGAGGAAAAAAAAATGCTATCTATTTAGCGAGTTAATTTTTAAGTATTATAATTTATTAGCTTGTGACAGAGGTCATAGGTCATTTGTATTAGAATATGGAGTTTGCCTGATACCTAATTTGTTTTAATTCTGGAATAAAATACATTTTCTTCCCCTGGTCATGAATGCAATGGCATTCTCATATTTTGTGCATTCAAACTAACTGACGATGGATTTTGGCATCTGTATTAAAAATTAAAAATAATAAAAACATGAATTCTGCCTTCATAAAAAAAAAAAAACCGCTGAGTTTAAAAAATTTTTAAATGAATAATTAATTCTTATTTTTTTAATCTCAATGATGGCCCACTTAATGTTGTTTCCGGTTATTATTTTCACACATTTTTTTTTAAATTAATTAAAACATTTCTAACTTTAATCTCCATACCTATAAGCCTTCAATCATTCTGATTCGTCACAAGTAGGTTTGTCACACAGGCGTAAAATGAAAGATTTGAACGTGAGCGTCTTCACAAGGGGGAGCAACGTGATGTCCTTTCTCGAAATGACAACAAGTTTGTCTCTAAAACAAGTCTTCCTACATTCAATGCGTGCGTGGTGCAGTGCTGCTGTCCTCCTGCCATTCTGAAGTGGAACTCCACCTGGCTGAGTGAGTGACAACCCAGCAGGGAGCCTTGAATCATCTCAGCTGAGGCCTCATGGCTTGGCCTGGCTGGAGCCCTCATGATGTGATACCGCAGTGAGCCAGGCCTGAGAGTGGGCTTGTGTGGCTGGCTCCGTGTGAGCGTGGAAGCGCGCGCGTGTGTGCGCTCGCATGCGTGTGTATGTCAATGCACGTTTGTGTGCGCGTTGGCGAGTCGAGTGTGCACATGCATTCGAAAAAGGGTATGCGCACTCGAGTGTGTTTACTCGCGTCTGCTCTCTCCAACCGCTTGATCTTTCACATTTCGCACGGGCAGGAGGGACAGGAGGCTGCCAGGCTGCGCCCGGAGCCGGCGTACAGTACGGTTAGCAATGCCCGGCATTCATTAGCACCTCCCAAGCTGTCTGCACTTTTACCAAACGCTCGAGCTAACTAACATGCACTGGCTCTGTGCTCCCCTGCTCTTGTCACCTCAGCAAAGGCCTTCACCAGGCCTTGGCTCCACTCCGTCACAGCTGAGGCCTCCGTTCTTGGCTTGGGCCACTTCAACTTTGTTACACTTTAGCGCAGTGACACATGAGTCTGGGAGCGTTGTTAAAGTTCACAGACACGTGTTCTTCCACGCAGAGCTACTTTGATTTCTTCCCATTTAAACCTTGCTTAAATGGACTCAAATTTGAAATGAATGTAGGAGTAAATTAACTATTTTATGCTGTTTTTATTTGATCATATTTGAGGTATTTATTGTTAGAATTGATTAATAAAAATATAAGCAATCTTGTAAAAATTACATTAGATAATGAATATGGACATTATGTCACTATTGTGTCAACATTCATATAGAAATGTCTACGGTGTTCATTAAACTTTTATATTTTTAAAGCCTGCTGACATTTCAACAAAATATTTTCTAAATTTGAGAAAAGTGCTAGATGCTTTTATGTGCTGATTCCAAGTCTGACCTCATTTTTTTTCTTTTGCAGATCATAACATAGCACTTCAAATTATTATAATGATAAATTTTCATAAAAATAATTATATAATAGCAATAATTTAATATAAATAAAGCAATATATTTACTAATATTTAATAATTAAGGGTTTGGTTCAGTAACTGCCAGAATTATTTTCCTTAAATGCTATAAATTGCAGCGCATGGTAAAATCCATAAAAAAAAATCCAAGCTTTTGTAGGTCTAACTTAAATCAAAAATGTAAAATATCCCAAAAACCTGATGTGCTATAAAAAAGCAACCTCTAATTTGTTGTTGACACTTGTTGAGAGGTTATGCAACTTTATTTATATAGTACGTTTCATTCACAAGTTTTTAATGTGGATTTAAAAGCATTTACACTTGCTACTGACTTCACTTCTGTTGGTATATTATTTCATTTGTGTGCAGCATAACGACTAAATGCAGCTTCACCATGTTTATCCGATAAAAACAGGAAAAATGTTGAATGCAAAACAGATGAACTGTTTACACACTTTGAATTATACGCATAATTATTTCCCAAATGGTTAAATTATGTAATCCAAAGGTGTTATTTAACCTGTCTGTCAGCACATATAATGATATGAAGAAGTTAGGGTTCTGATTAGGGTTAACCCTAACCCTAATCTATTAATTTGCTCAAGATAGTTATTTCCTGTCATTTTTCTTTGAAACTGCTCTTTCCTTCATCCATCATGTCATCTTGTTCCCTCACAGGCTCAACAGGCTGGGAATACCTCTGAAAGCTGTGACTAGGGGTGCAAAGAAGACAGCAGGGGTGGTACTGGTAGCATATTTGACTCTATCAAATCCTAAATATATTAATTTTAATTCTTTTTTTTTTTTTTTTTGGGCAATCCTTTTGAACCAAACCTAACGTTGAATTCCTATTCATACATAGGTTAGTGAAGTCAACATTGTTAAATGAATAACTCAATTTGGCCAAGGAATAAGCAGTTCCGTTGCACCAGTACAACCGTTAGAACTAAAAAAAATAAATAAATAAATAAAAATTAAGAATGTGCCACACAAATCAATTAAACACATCACATGTAAAAGCAAATACAGTAAATGATGGACAAAATACTTCTATGCACACACACACACAGGATGTAATATACAACTGGCATTTGAAAAGTCTGGTTAGCAGTTTAAATACAGCTTCAAGTGCAATGTAATGATAATTAATTAGACATTTTAAATACTGTAGCCAGAACAATTGTGATTCACCCTCCCTCCTATCTGTCATTTTCCATATTGAGAGCGCAGAGAGCGCCTGCAGGCTATTTTACATGCTAGGGGGCGTTAAGATACAGTACAGTAATATGCATTGAAGGTTTCGGCCGCAGTTTTTCATGGTGCAGTTTTCCAAGCACCCCGTCTACATCAATCCATACATCTTTTTTTTCACAGTCTGGCTGCCACATACATGCCCTGACAACTACTTGGCAAATGCAGTTTGAGGCTAATCGTCTCAGAGAAAGACAAGCCGAGGAAAGTGTTCTGCCACATCCTGCAGCGGGAAAGCGGAGAGGAGGGGGATTGGATGACATGTGACGGAGAATGTATTTAACTAGTGAGCCATGTCATTCTCACTACACTCATGGCAGGAAGATAGACGGCAAAGGAATAAAGAATCTGTAAACTAATTAACACTTACAGCAAAATGCATGATCAAGCTGTCACGTCCGTTCGTTTAATTGAGCTCACGGGCTTCTATTTCCGAATTTATGTTACGTGACCAAAAGCGCAACAAAACTTTTGACAATTTAATGTAAGTGTGGCAGACCTTCTTATATATTTGTGGCAAAAAGGCCGCCGATTGACTCGAACTAATTTTAGGCGATGCCGTGTGCACATGGCAACGTGCTGGGAACTAACATGGGTCTTTGCCATGGCATGACAAACAAGCAGTGGGCGAAAAGAAGACGAAAGAGGGAAAATTGATAAATGTGGTGGCTCATGCCAGCTTTCTTTGAGCGAACAATACCGGCATTGTTCAGCAGGGGCCCTGGCAAGGCGTCTATGTTGTGGCGCAGGGTTGTTTTTGTAAAACCCAACAACTTAGAAAATAGATTTCTAGAGATTTTTTGGCTCCTGTTTGCAATGTGGGTAGACTACATGGATATTTCTCACTAAACAACTCGGCACGTGCGCTCAATACAGGAAGTGCTGTAAAATATTCCCCAAAAATGAAATTAAAAGGAAAGAGAAAAACATTTAAATACCCAATCCAGTGAAGACCAATGCAAAAAAGAATTGAAATCAAAGACAATTAAGTTATTTTGGTTGGTAGTGTGTCACGAATCACACTTACTCGGAAATAAAGTAACTAAAAGGTATCTTAAAGTAATATAACACACAACAAACATTTTATTACCACTGAAGTTGAATCTAATTGACTTTTATGGTCACTTTGATACATTTTCATTACATACTCTCATTAAATCATATACAGATTGCACAGAATCTAGAATATTGAATCTGAATCAATAAACATAACTTCACTTCAATCAATCCACATTTAGCACTTTTATCTTTGTAAGGGATGGGTTTTTTTTTTTTAATATTGGATCATGTCAGAGTGAGCTTGTAATATTTCACCACGCGATTATTCAAGCGAACAGGCACATGCACACAATTTATTTGGTTTAATTTCCACTTATTACAATTACACTTATTAAACAAAGTTCAATATCAAAGTGCTCAACATTTCCTCTTTCAACATTATTTAAATTTATATACGGTCTAATACAGGGGTGGGCAAACTTTTGGATTGGCGGGCCACAATGGGTTCTAAAATTTGACAGAGGGGCCGGACCTGGAGCAGATGGATGGTGTTTTGGTAACCTCACCTCATCGGAGAAAAAAAATACATTTAATTTTAAATGAAAGTGAACAAAACATTACAACAAAATATCTGTGTTTGACACACCACAGTATTTAGAAAATAAAACATTAACAAGGTTTATTCATTTAATTTTTTTCAAATTCGGCGGGCTGGATTAAAACGTTCAACGGGCCGCAATTGGCCCCCGGGCCGTAGTTTGCCCACAGCTGGTCTAATATATATACAATATTATTTCTCCATCTCATGAATAAATTTAAACTTGTATTTGTGCTTTTGTCGTGTTACTAGGACGTTTGTACTGTTTCAATTAACAAGAACACAGTGAGGAATAAGAAAAAGAAAAAAGAGTGGAAAAAAAATCCGTTCCACCTCATACTAGTAACATGCAAAGACGGTCACGCTTACTGTTTACGGTTTTTGTAAGTTTTCCCACTGCGGGACTAATAAAGTTTCTTTTACCTTATCTCACTAATTCATCAAAATTATTCGGTGGCTTGATTATCATTTTAATCCTCTGCCTGAAAATAATGCAAAACAGTGGGAAGTTGATTGAAATAGGATTTCAAAGATTGGATAACGGGTTTGAAAAAAGAATATGCACGATTTTGGACATGAACTTTTTTGGTCAAAATATAAGAAAAACAAATTGGACATTCATTTGAATTATTTGCTTCATGCAAAACCATTCACTCACTCTCACTTTAAGCAGTGTGCTTGCAAGCTGCCTCAAGTCAACAAAATGCTCGCCTCCAGCTCACCGCGAGCTATTTAGGCAGATGCTAAAAGCGAACACGCCGCTCCATCTCTTTCTGCATTCAGCCCATTGGCCTTTGTCTGCTTTAATTGAGCCCTCCTTACTTCAGTTAATGGTCTGTTTAAAACTTATTGAAACAGAGCTAGTGCTGGGGGTTAAATACATCTTAATGCATGACGTTAATCCTTTCATTAAAAGCCATGAAAGGCTCGGTGTAAGCTGCGAGATTGCCTCCCATTAATTAAGGGGTGTCTCGGCCCCCTCGCGTCTCCTGGCCAATCGGTGTGTCATCGCTTTAACTCGTGCTGGAGTGCCGCTAAAGAGCCTGTTGGCTGTGCTAAGTGCTATTACAACTGGCAGAGAATGGATAAAAGAAGCAGATATTTATGCAGCAAGGCCCCAACTGGGCTCAGATTGTGGGCGTACTCTCAAGGACAAACTGCAGTTATTTAGCAGAAAGCAAATGAAAACAGTCCAAAGAAAATGAACAGAAATACATTTAAGATTGTTAAGATTATTTTGATATGTATTTTGTTGTATTTGCCCATTTGGAAATCTTGTCGCTCATTGTTCACAGTGGTAGGGATTTACCAGTGGGTAAAATGTGTTTGTTTTTCACAGCGAGGAAATTTGGCACGAGCACATTTCGATTCCTGACTCCTGTCTCTCCATGGCAAGGTAGGCAAGACCCAGCGTAGATTTGTCTGGGCTCCAAGCCACGCTCGACGGGTGAGGGTGTGCGGTCACGACACCACTCAACACATTGTCTCGACCCATCTACCCGTTTTTTGCTTTGCCTCTTAAAACAAAAAAAAAAAGAAAAAAAAAATTCCATCACTTTTAAAGACCCTGAGAAAATGGTAAAATGGTCAAGATTTGTTCCAAGAGACTGTGCCGTTTGGTGAATTGGTGTGTATCACTCTGATTATCCACCGCTTAAAGTGAAGAAGCAAGACGTCTCAGGAATTTACAAATCAATTAAAGAAATATTAATGGCTGTAAGACCACCTCCCCAAACAGCATGATATTCCTATGACTTGTGTTGCACATATTTTTCAGAAGTTTGAGATAAAAAAAAGACTAGCTAACCTGGATGCAAATCGATTACAAATTGAAGCGATGTGAAATACGAATAGTAAACAAAAAGCAACGATTAACATCGAAAAAATTAAATGTTACGAGCAAGGAAGATATCTCTGTTGAAAATAAAAAGAATCAAAAAAAAAAGACTGGAATTTTCCATGTAAGCTATTTTCATTTATTATTTTGTATTCACTATTTTCATTTCATTATTTTCATTTTTTATTTTTATTAAGCTATTTTACCAAGCTACAAAACCTTTGGGACAAACAAGCGGTCCCGAAAAAAATAAAAAAAAAATAAAAAAGAACACTGTCCCTACTGTGAAGCATGGAGGAGTCTTGGTTATGTCCTGGGGCTCGGTTGTTTGGAGTACTGCTGAGTGATACTTTGATAAACTAGCTTCAGGATTATGCTTTTATTTGATCTCTAATAACACACATCATCGTCAAAATTAATTTTGATTTTGATTTTTTTTTTTTTGTAGTGACTAACAAACCGAATCCACGCATGGCATAGCTTAGCACGCTATCAACAACAACCTAACAAGTTGAACTTTATCATTTTTTATTGTGATTTTCTTCCTGAAGAAATAGCAGAAATGGCTCAAAACAGAGGTAAGCAAAAAAATATTTCTCTGCTCCACAGGAAATGTGCAATTGAGTTGGGAAAGATTCTAACTCAGCATGAGGGCCACCACGATTTGTCAAAAGTGTTGCTAATGCTTCGTTTTGGAGTGCTTTCTAGTCCGTGATCCCAAGTGTGGTATTTTGCATTTTCATACTAGCAAATTCACAACCCTTCATTGTTTCCATCAGTGCATTGCACCGGTTCGATGGCAAGTCTTTAAAAAAAAAAAAAACATTATGAAGGGTAGTCATAACCTTATTCTCCCATGATGAATATTTTTCCCCCTCGAACAATATATTTTCAACAATTCTGCAAAATGTGTAAAAACACTGAAAGATCCCTTTGGACCTCTTTTCGGCATTTGTGATGTCACTGAAGCAAGACAACTCTGCGGCCTCGGAGGACCAGTCGCCTCTGAAAAAGTCAAACAGATTGTCTTCATCTTGAGCGGCGCTCTACCACGACCAACCCCCAACCGACGTCCCCCCGTCCTGCTGTACGACTGCGCTCCGCTTTAATTCCTGACACTTGAAAGATTTTCTCACTGTATATTTTATCACTTTTTTTTTTTTTTTTTTCTTAAGACTTGCGCTCAGCTACGCCTCGGCTTCTTCGAAAATACAGAGCCAAAAAATAAGACGAGTCGCTCTTTGGATTCGCTCTCCGTCCTTCTCTCTCATCCCATTGTGAACAGGCGTATTGGGAAGAGCACGCTTAACAGAAGAATTTCACACTGTATTAGAAAAATGCATCTTTTCACACCTGTAAATATCTTGTCTACTCTGCTTGGTAAGCGTCCCCCTGTGAGGGAGGGCCACATGCTGTACAGCAGAGGGGCGATGGTGGAATTCGCTCCTCTGCCAGGAGAACAAATATCACATTTTCTAACAATTTTTTTAAAATCATAGCAAGTGATTTGCACAACACAAATTGATTGTCTTCAAAAATGGTTTTGGACTCCTGGAATGAAGCAAAAACGTAGTAAATAGCAGCAAAGACAGTTTATTAATTCCCAACATATTATGTGATTGAAGTGTGACAAAAAGTTGTGAGGTTGATTTATTTTTTTGTGTGTGTGTGTGTGTGTGTGTGTGGCTGTTGTGATGGCGCTGGTGGATCTGTGGGCGTGCAATCACACCAAGGTAGAGACATTCAGAGATAGACACACATTACATCTCGGCGTGCCAACAAGTTCAGCAATGAAATCCTGCGGATGTGAGCACGTGTAAAGTCATCATAACATTGGAACAAGGTTATCTGAGAAATGGCAGTTTATGTTTTACCTTCATGAATAGAAAATATGCTGACGGATTCGAGAGGATTGTGCGGATACACAAACACGCAAACGTTCGCAAAGACATACTGCACATCTAGTTGACGTCAGGGTAAGGTCAATACAAATATCGCACGGCTTTTTTCAGACTGGTTTTTGTCATACTGCGCTCGTTCTTACATGTAGCTATTGATCACTGCTTTGATCAAATCCATTGGTTGACATCGCCACGGTGGGTGAGTTGATGGATTTAAAGGGGGGCAAGTGTAAGCATGCCCCAAACTAACGCTCTCTAATTGCCCACATTCTACACACCATCACCCATCCTCCACAGCCTTCCACCTTGCCCCCCGGCCAGAGTAGAAGGCCAGAATGGTGGTCGGTGAACCTTGGGAGAGTGGTCTCGGCCGGGCCCTCCTCCCCCCCGCCCCACCCCTCACTAACACTCAGCCCAATGTGTTAATAGATCCAATGCCATCTTATTTTCGCACTTCTGCGAGACGACAAGGGGCGGCCAGGCGGGATTGGCAGTCGGCTACGCTGAAAGAGCAAGAACAAGGGGAGGGAGGAAGGGGGTGGGCGAGCGATCATGGAGGGATCGCAGCACTCTACCAAGGAGGTCAACAAGCAGGCAGGGGGGCACAAGTTCAGCTTTGCTACTATGGTGGGAGGGTAAGGGGAAGGACAGATACGATGAATGAATATTTGTAGCAAGTGTGGATGGATGATGGATAGATGCAAGGATGGGTCTTTGAGATCAGATGTGACATTTTATATTGGTCGCTCCTATCCTACTATTTGACAGTTACACTACTTGAATGTTGTGTACGTTGAGCAAAAATATATATTTTTTTAAATAATATACATATTAGTGCTGTCAAGCGCTTACATTTTTTAACTAATTAATCACCAAAAAAAATCCGTAATTAATTGCGATAAATCACATTTTTTCTACTACTATTTTTTGTGAGGCTTTTAACAGGTATTTGCTTGAATAATATATTGTAATTCATGCAAAATCACCAAATATGAAGTGTGTGATCCTTCAATGCGATCTAAACTGAGTTATCTTTACAGGATTTTTTTTTTTGAAAAATTTCTCAAAATTTATACAGTACATTGAGTTGTAAGCAAGCAAGTTCTGAGATCATATGCTAAAGATGCACAGCCAATTTGGAATTTGGCTTTCCAAGTTATGCAAATTAATGTTTGAAAAAAATAAAACTGAGTTAACTGAGTTAAAATATTTAATCGCATTAATTTTTAAAAAAATTAATCTGGAGTTAACGCTTAAATGTTGACAGCCCTAATATATATATATATATCATGGTTAAAATGTATTAGAACTCATTCTCGGGCTTTATTATCACGGTGAATGTGGTCATAATGAATTAATGTGTCAAATTATCCCTGGACTGTATTCAGAAGTGATATAATAATAATGCAAATTGTTATATATTAATTCACACTACGTGGAAATTCATTTTGACACTTTTTTCCTATTATTGTTCCGTGCGTTGCATACAAATTCAAATCCAGCCCACACACATATGTCCAAATGTGTGCAGGAAAGATGATTGTGTTAATGGTGTATCTCAAGTGAACTTTTGGGGGTTCAGTGCCTTGTCTGAGACCACCAACACAGACATCCCCCCCACCCCCTCAGAGACCAGGACAAACAACCTTAAGTATTAAACGTCTACAATGGCTTTTTTTGAACCACCATAAGATAATCAGGGACAATTTTTGGCCTTCGTTTGATATTATTATTATTATTATTATATTATTATTATTATCATATATTTATTATTAATTGATGGCCTGTGCATGAATTTAATGTTTGTCAGAAGACGCCAGCGATAAAGAAAACGATAGTCTCGCAGGTTGGGGTTCAAACCTTTAAATGATAACAACAAAATTTACTAGTCAGCATGTGCGGAAGACGACACATGATGTGTGGCACATATATTAATAAGATGACAATGATATACTCACTCGTGTCATGTTCTGTCTTGGTTTTGGTTTAGAATTTAGCTTCATGTTTTCCTTGTGTTCCTTTCGCTTTTTGTCTCGTTAGGTTATTGGGTCCATCCTCTGTGTCTTGTCCAGGTGTTCCTCGTAAGCTCATCAATGTGTCTGTATTTAATTCCCTGCTTTTTTTCCTCAGTCCTCAGCGGATCAATGTCGACTGGGCTTGCTGAGTCTTTGTTATGTCAAGTTGTTTGTTTTCTTTGATTCAAGTTCTTTCTTCCACCCTGCGTGTTTGTTTTAATATTTTGAATTGTGCTATTTTGGACTTTGGTATTATTGGATTACCCCAGCACCTTGCTCGCCTTTTTTTTTTCTTATTTTCTTTTATTTTTTGATTAAGTATCCAACATGTCAAACCGCGCTACTCCCTCACTTCCCTGCATTTGGGTTAATCATTTAAACAACCATGTAATTAATTAAACAGCGCATAAAAAAAAATTAAAAATAAATTTAATTGCAATGTTTTTGCCATTAGTCCGCTACTAACACAACTAACCACTGCTATTCCTAAGGTGTAATTCTTGAATAGGAATATATTTTGTGAATGTTTACAAGGGTCTAATGTAAAAACTTTAAGAGATACTTGACATATGTGCGCCATTTGCAGCAATATTTTGTCCATCATTTGATAACGTCATTATTTTTCATTTTGACAATGCTGGAATAATTAATACTGCACGTCCTACAAGCTAACGCGCATGATGAACACTGCTTAATTTGTGAATGTGGATTCTGCCCGCATTATGGGCATAATGACCAACAAGCCACGAATGCGATTGGGATGGCGAAGCTTTACCAAAAATATTGAAAAGTTGAATACTTTTTAAAATCTTGGCAGGATTTGTCAATAAGCTTGAAAGTCTTTCGATACATTATAAATTTCCCAAAATACATGTTGACATATCATCCACATCCACATGATAAAGCATTCCCTGAAGTTCATTGTCTTCTAATTTATTTCTAGAAATGTTATGTATTATTGATGCACACTTTAAATGGCAGTCTGTGCAGGCTAACATGAAAAACCCAAGTATTGTCCTAATAATCAGAAAGAATCCCAATGAATTATTTATTTTGCCTATTCACAACAATTTATCATTCTTACCATTTTTCACTGGGTTAAAATTCTTCAACATGTCTTTACCAGGCAACTGTTTGTAAAGGCCAGAGAGAGAATCTAAAGCCTAAAAGTTTAAATAGAATCTCCAGAGGAAGTTAAGAAGAGCATGCGGCTGGCACAAGTTAGGGTTGGTAGATCCCAATTTGTCTTTGAGCCAAATGTGTCTCAAGCGTTTTGAGTCCTCACTTTCCCATGCTGCAGTCAGGCTGCTCATGGTCTACCTCCCTGGTTGTCAGAGATGCAAAGTGACAGCCAGGGTGGCTTCCATGTCACTGAGGTGACATTAGGCTCTCCGGCTAGATGCCCCAACCAGGATCACCCCTTCGGGTTTTGTGCGTGTGAAAGAAAAAAAAAATGGAGCATCACCATTATTAGATTGTCAGTCCTAACCTGTAAGATCCTGTATCCTACCCCCTTCCTCCTTCGCCCCCGTCATCCTTACAGAGATCCTACAGCGGCAGATTAGAACGCCGTTATTAGAATGGCAGAGTGTTAAAACATCCATTACGCTATTAATTGAAGGGACGGTAAAATGCAGGGGGGGCAAGGAGTGTGTGATGTCATGTGTGCTGCTATGACAGAGCTTGTCTTGGAGAGGTGTGAAGACAACGAGAATTACCAAAGGTCACTGGCGGCCAGAGGGCCAGCCTCACCACGCTGTCAATCTACGCTGCTCTTTTTGCGGCCGGCGCTCAATGAAACTAAACGCACTCACGCTTTGCTTGACACCCACCGATTTACAACACACCGATTTTTGGTCACATCATGCATGCATTAATGTGAGTCAATGTGAACTGATGCGTCACCAATCCACCTTGATTAAAAAAAAAAAAAGCGAACATGTGATACCGACATGAGGTAATTCATCAACATCTATCAGGATTGTTCAGTTGTCCTGACCCTAACAGTTGGATTTGCCGTACTACTATGTGTAATAAAATAATACTGTGGCAGGCATTCCATTGAACACATCTAAAGTCTGTGACAAAGAGTTTTGACCATTTCTGGTCCACCCATTGAAGTACCCATCACTACCTTAGACCGACAAGAATTCGATCTGGAAGAAAGTATGATCCATTCATTGGAGCTATCTATGATTCTGATTCTCTGGGAAAACTTTCAAAATGAGTTTGGGGTGTGTCTGTAGGGATTTTGGTCTCAGTTCGAGATCAGTGATTCATTTTTTTTTTACTATAAAGTTGGGCCGGGAGTACCTGCTCGTAGGCTGCACACTTCTAACTTGTGGGCCGTGAGTACCATGGGGCGGCGTATTTTACTAATTAGATATAAATCAGTTGTCACTATTGACAAGAAGATTCTCAATTGCAATTTACCCGGTGACAACAGTCTTCAATTTTCTTATTGAGAAAAGGGGGTCTTCATTCCTGTTCCTCCAGGGCCGGTGCCCTGTCTGTTTTACATCTCTCCTGGCTGCAACACACCTGATTCAAATAATCCGGATCGTTAACTAGCATCTGCAGAGCTTGCTGATTATCTGATCATTTGAGTCAGGTTTGTTGCAGCACGGAGAGAAAAAGGCAGGGCACCGGCCCTCGAGGAACAGGATTGAGGACCCCTGGTTTAAACTGAAAGTTATTGAATACAAACACGATCATTTAACAAGTCAACACAAAATATCATTTGGACCCTGGGAGATTATGTCCAGAAAATGTTGGGGCCCCAAGACCAAAAAGGTTAAGAACTCCTGTTCCAGATAATGAGATTACAATCAGAACAAGCTTTGAGTGACCAGGTGCCCTTCATGTTTTTTTGTCTCCATTCTGAGAGACTGAACTGACTCTATTTGTATCGGTCAGCAGGGACTCTGTGTCCACATTCAGTGAGGTCAACCACCCCACAGCACGACCTGGACACTGAGAGAAGTCAGAGGGGTTACCGGCGCTTCTTTTGAGGGGGTACACTTGTCAAATTCATGCCAAGGTCTTTGGTGCCAAGATGGTCCCTTTAGGCACGCTCTCGCCACTCGCTGGCTTTGACTTACTGTATACGCCATCGACCAGCATAAGCTTCCTTATGGCACTGCATATGATTAACTGGACCATTGGGCAGGGTGGCTTGGGAGATGTCTGATCCTGGGCATGGGTCCATGGGCAGAGGCAAGGACAAGAGAGACAATGTCAGCGTGGAAGCGGATCTCCCCTCACATTTTGTGCTGACTTTGCGCAAAAACATGAGCTTATTCCCGGTTGCATCAGATAGATCCTTCTGCCATCATTGTCTCACACTTGGAGGTTTATGTGTAAAATTCTTCAGATGCTACAAAGTCATGTTTTTACAAGTAGCGCAGGTGTCAGTGAGTCAGAATAATTTACCTTGAATGACAGATGTGGGCTTCCATATGCTGTTTTATTAGCTATATGTCAATGCATTATGGGATTTAAATTCAATGTGTACTTCTTTTTTAAATGTTAACAGATTAAAAATATTACATTACTCTATTTAAAAATAAAGAAATAGTGTAATTAATTACACTAAACCAAATGTTAATATTTAACATATATTCTTTTTAATTCATGTTTTTTTACTAACATTTTTTAAATCAAAACATTAAAGGCAATAATTGATCGGCTTTTAAAATGGTCTTTGCACATGAGTCCGTGAGTAACGTGTAAAAGAAAAACAACTGTTGTGTTAGAAAGGAGAGAGCTAAACACCACATTGGTGCATTTTAAAACAGCAGTCCAAAAATCTGCCGTTAAACACGATCAAGTCGTTTTCCTTCACACCTCCAAATTCTCAAGTGTGACTTCCGTCTGTTGCTTCGTTTCCTCACCATCGCTTTTCTCTCCCTTCCCTCTCATTCTCTCCCTCTCCTTCCTAAGTTCCATTTTTTTCTCTTACTTGCAAATCAGGCAAGACACCTTCTACGCAGATTGTAGAAAAGTTAGTTACTTTTAATTAACAAAAAACACTTAGTGGGATGAAATTGATCTAATGGTGTGTCTAAAACTGAGCTTTAATTACTTGGAAATGCTCATTAAGAGGGACATACTGTCTGACAGTAGTGGGGAAGTTCATTTTCCTCGCAAACTAGTTTAAAGTTCAGAGGTGACAAATTCAGGTTAATGAGTTTTGTTTACCTGCCGATTGAGTAGAAGCACCTGTGGCTAGAGCCAAACCAGGGTTTTTACATTCTGGACCTGGATTTGACACCTCTGATCCTCAGTGACGACGTACTGTAATGTGGGGGTCTTCAATCCTGTTCCTTGAGGGCAATCAGCAAGGTCCGCCGAAGCTGGATAATGATTTGCTGTAATGCTGTAATACTTTTTTAAAATCAGATTGTGGGCAAAACACTGGACGTATTGTTTCAAGCCACGTATCACAATAACACCATGTGACTGGCTGAGATGATCATCTCCGGCCCCAGCTGAGCTCCAAATCAGGAGTCTTTAGTCCTGTTCCTCAAGATCTGCCGTCCTGACTCTTTTCCTTACTGTAGCACAAAGGGAGAGGCTGGATAACGATCCAGATCATTTGAATCGGATGTGTTCTGGTTTGGACAAATGGAAAACGGGCAGAACCGCAGACCTTGAGGAACAGGATTGTCGTTAGTTATCTATCGATCTAGGACCTACATTGCGCATCATGAGCTCAGTTGATATGAATAACACAAAAACTAGATGCCAGAGTGTATCCCATTTGGAAAAAAAATACAAAAAACAAAACATTGGTGACCATCATCGTGTGTTCGACCGGAGAGGTTCTATTGTACATACTTCAGAGATAATCTGGCATAGCTCATAAACTGTGATCAAAGTATAACTGCATCATATAGTCACCTTTAAGACAGTGCTACCTCCCCCCTCTTGTCTTGTCTGTAAACCCCTGTAGCACCAGATTCTTCTCCCCATCTCCTCCACCTCCTTCCCCTCTTCTCCCTAAGGGCGATGTGGCATTTCTCTCCTCAGCCGGCCCTGCGCTGTCACTCTGGATGGCTCCTAGCGTGCTGTGCCCCACTGTGATTGAGCATTACGAGGTGTTTCACGCCTCCATGAATTAGGCGAGACGGCAGGGAGGGCCTTGGGTAAATGATACGTATGCATTGCAAGGGCAAGGGGGTTCACGGTAGGGTCAGGTCACGGGGAGAGGATGCAAAGTGTGCCGTTCTCTTTGACAAACCACGCAAACATGAACACAACCCACCTGTTTTCAATCATCACACAAACATTATATAGTTACATGCACCAGTGTATTTGTTGATAAATTGTGCGCTTAGTAACAGACCCAACAACATCATCATCTCTTAAAACTACAATATATTCGTTTGTCATTAACAGTGAACACAATCAATAAATCCATGTTTGTTTAAGGCTCCCCATGCGTGAAGCAGTAAGGCTCTGAGCTGCGCAGAGCATGTAATTAATGTACTGTGACGAGAGGCTTCTGCCCAGTGACAGAGAGAGACCACCTACTGGCTTTTAATACAGCTTGTCAATGTGGCCACAGGACGCTCAATACGGGCATGTCTCAACTCTGGGGGGTTGAGTGGGTGAAAGCTATGTTGAGAGACAGCCACGAGGATGGAAAAGCACATTCTGTGTACGGCACACAAAGGGCAGTTATGACCGCGGACAAGCCAAGGTTATTAGAGTTAAGGAAAGCTGACAAAAAAATTTTAATTCATGGTGCCTTTCTGCCGCTCACAGAATAGATTTTAGCCCTGATCTCATTGTTTCATCTTATTTCTAAATCTTTGCCTTTCCCCCCACCCTAACTCTTCTTTGGAAGACAAAGTGTTCAAGAAAATCCTCCCAAGGAATTGCAAACCTTGATCCGCGACATCATCACGTCAAGTTATGTCATAAGCAGACGTGACAATTGTTTATTCTTTTCCACATCTTCCAACTTCCATTGTGTTGCTTGGGCTATCATTCATATCTCATGCAAAATACACTCGAGAAGTATTCGTAGAAGTTAGGAGACCATGACATTTTCTGCACAGGCAGGCAGTACTGGACGTAAGAGGTGGTATTGGCATTGGGCCTTGGACGTTGACAATTCAGCATCTCTTAATGGTCTAGCACCAAAGTAAATCTCTCGCATGGTATAAACGTACCTTGCCTTTGGTTAATACTTACTTCAGTATAAGGGAATGCTGAAATGCCAGTTCTTTCGTCAACCTCTCGTTTCCTCAAATCTGAAAGTCATGCTCTTACGCACAGAAGCAATCACAGGTCACAGATGTTCAATCCTGATGACATGGCGGCAAAAAATACACACGGTTATATCTCCACTTGCTGGGTTGTTGGTAGCAGTGTCTTTGAATGAGTAAAACACACAATCCAAATAAGTAGACCGGTTTGTCACTGATAGGGGACACACACATGGGACACTTTTAATAAATGGTGGACTAAGCACTGATGGAAGTGGATTTTCGTCAATCACAGGACTAGTCACTAACTGGATCAAGTACTGACAGAACTCTCAGTCCGACACTCATTTTGCTGACGTTTTTTTTTTGGAGGATGGTGTGCTGATGGACTTCTGACAAACTCACTGACCAACTGATGATTACGATTCTGTTCGGCTTGAATAATTGACGGACTGATAAATCTACCTAGGCCGTTGACGGATGACGAATGATGGATCGGCAAATTTGAGTAAAATACCCACCGATGCTGTTATATTCACCCATAATAATAAGAAAGGACCATGATCATGTCTTTGTTTAGATACGTGCTAGGTTTTGTTTCATGCTATGTCTTGTTTTCTTGCGGTCCATGTCTTGTCTCTTTTTGTTTTTACCTGTGCTCGTCAACTCCTTCTCTTGAGTCTTCCAATTAGTTTCCTTAGACACTTGTCTTCTCCTTTGAGTAAATTTTGCAATCCTGCCCTGCTTCCCTGCTTTTGGATACTCAACCACACACACCCTTGACAAAAAGAACTAAACTCACCCTTGTCTGATCAACTTTGGGCACCTGTGAACTGCTCTTTCACGACGATAAGACTGCACATGTCCAAAAGAGAAATGGTGAAATATTTGTGGACTGATGAATGCAATATTGGTCTTTGACCATCGACGGGTTGGAGACATTTTTGTCAGCAGACGACAAACACTGAATTCAAGACGCAGTACACTGTGAAGATCCAGGTTCTACAGATCTACTCCATCATCCTAATTGACAGACAAATAAACACAAAAACTGCTCCCTTTGTCGTGGACTGCCTCTCTTTTAATTTGTTTTGATGTTATTTTCCTTATTGTGACTGCACTGGTAGCGTATTGTTGGGCCTAAATGCTATTGCCGTACGTGCAGATGGCACGGTTTCAATTCCCGGCTTGTGCCCCAATACCCAGCCACTGCTGGTCCCGAGCCCAGATAAAAAACGGAGGGGTTGCGTCAGCAAGGGCATCCGGTGTAAAACCTGAGCCAAATAAATCATGTGAATGATTCGCTGTGGCCATCCCTGATGGTACAAGACGGAAAGTCACAACAATTTACTATGCCTGCGGTGGTTTACGTTTGACATGCTCTTTATCGGCTCTTCTTTTTGTTTTTATGTTGGAACACACTTCTAACATCGGTATTTCAGCCTGAGTAAGCAATCACATGAGCGTGCACGTACTCTACCACTTCACCTGCCACTGGAAAGAAGCAGAGGAGCATTGTTGACACAGGACGTTAACGTCTTGTATTGTATGCAGGCACTTTATACAGCTGTAGGGAGATGTGATTCCACTCTTTTCCTCTGTTGTGGGAGTGAGGGGGGGAAGCGATGCAGATCGATACGACCATCCAGGAGCTGACTGCTGCCTTGTTGCCGTCCCTGGAGTGTGGTGGATTTAAGTGTCGGTTTTCACCTCTACTCTCTTTTGATTTGACCACATTGCTGACATTTTCTGGCCCTCACCCATTGGCATATTTTTCCAACCTTCAATTTCAGTTCAGTCAATTTTTGCCATCCGCGCCTGCCTGCTTTCAAACCTGGGGCTCGACAAGCTGGTCGTGTCGCTGCATCTGCCAGCACATCTTTAGCAGCTTGGCAGTTAGGTAAGTCCATCGCAGGTTCTAATCAAACCTGCCTGGAAACGGAGCAGGAGGGGCTCGACGAGCTGGGCGGGTGAAGTGTGCGGGAAGGGAGGGGGAGGGCCTTTGCTTCTGCCTGATTAATCATAATGTAATTTTAATTAAAAAAGCATAGTGTCAAAGGGTTTAGCTGCCTGAGAAGTGAGCCCAGATTGTCACGCAGCGGCATCCCCCTCAGTGTGCAGGCAGGAAATGCGTCCTGACAAATCCAGGCGACCAGGCCAAGAAAACAGAGGCCACCATTACTGGGATATTGTCATCAGGGGTGTGGGTCGGAGACAGGGGGTGGGTGAAAAGGGGACAAGGAATAGAGGAAGTGCAGGGGATGGTTTTGGAAAAGGTTGGGGGTCACACTGTCATGACAATTGGCGCTTGGTGCAAACGCAAGTGTCATACAAAACGGCCAAAGACGAGTAAATGTAAGGTGTGAGATATCGTGGCATCACGTTTTGTCAAGGGTGGATATTGTAAGCTCTTGTGAGTGATGCTGCAGGCTTGGGGGTCGGGTACAGGGAAGGTTTTTTTTTTTTTTTATTCCCATGCTTAAATTTGTTTACATCTCACATGCAAGCGGCGTTGACTCAGTGTCACGCTATTTTTACGCCACCGGAATCGGGGTTAGCGCATACCGCTGTGTCGGCTCCAGGCCAAGACGGGGCTGAGACAGTAGCTGCTTGAGACAGGCCAGAAGGAGCAACGTCAGCGGGGGGAGGCCGTAGGGCTGCAGCCAGCTTGGGCCGAGCTTCTGAAGAGATGTGGGCTGTCGTCATGGTAGAGATAAGGTGAAGCCAAACACTTGTGGTGACAAGGCACTACCCGGGCTACGAATGTGCACCTATAAGTGGTTGTCTTCACCTCACCAGACGTATATTAGCTACACATAATACACATTTTTTTTTAAAATAAAAATGCTAAATCTGCCCGAGATGGGCGTTTCATGCACGTATATTAGTCAGAACCACCGTTGACGAATGGTTACCAGTCCACAAAATTTCTGCACTATGAACCAACTCCGAGCAGAAAACGGTTTGGGCACCACTGTGCTAAATGATCATACATATTTTAATAACTTAACATCTGTGCATGGATTTCAGGATGACGGGACTGGTAATGTCTCTTCAAACTGTTTCTGAACATTCATCAAGCCTTCAATCTCAGATGTAACTTCCTTATCACACCATTCTGTTTGATTCATATTAAGGCCTCGTGCCTCTTCAAACTAAATTATTTCTGATTTGACATTTGCGTCTCATTTATATTAGTTGGGCAAAATGTCACTACATTTTGTCAGCATAGTTCTTATGGTCTTGTTTTCCTCATAAAAATGTTGAAACGTCCATACAGGCCTGTGGGTTTGGTTCGTGAAGTGAAGGTCTGACTGTGAGGGGAAGTAGTTGTCGATCTCTACCAGACCAGTCAGGAATTTCGTCCCTCCTCTGATCAGCTCCAGTTCCCTTAAGAGTAAAAATGTAAAAAGCATAGATTTCTTTCTATAAATATGTGTGCAATGACTCTGATTGATTTTTTTCATCTTTTCTTACCGTCGCAATTGCTTATTATTCAGCCAAGAAAAGCTACTCTGCAATTTATGTCGGTTATACATCTAACTGGTAGAAATGTAGTCGGCAGCGGCAAAACCCAAATCTGGAAACGTGTAGACATTCTCAGTTGACTACTTTTTCAACACCTGTTGTATGCTCACATTTAAAAAGTTCCCATTTCATATCCACGTTACCGTTCGACCAAAATATGTAAAACTAGCTTGAGGGTGACAGTTTGGCTCATGTGAGACAACAAAGGAGACGGATACACCCCCAGAGAGGAAAAGGGGCAAAAACTCACTCGTCCCTCTATTTTTGATGGGTTGGAGTGGGGCGACCGGCCAGGGTTGGCTGACCTTTGGGGGTGGGGGATGGAGGAAGAGTGCGAGGGCGAGGGATTCGCCAGCATCCGGGTGGGGTTGGGGAGTCCAACGCTGAGGAGGATTCGGAGGTGAGAGACCGTGAAGGGCCATCCCTAACAAGCGTTTGATTTCTCCCTCCAGGTGTCGTGTGCCTTACACCCGCCCAGATGAGTTCTCTTAAGGCACCGTCATGTCCTCGTTCAACATTCCTTCATCTTTTTGACACAGGGTGTTTTATTTCTCCTATCAACGACAATTTTGTTAGGGTATGCAAAGAAGCTGAAATGTGAAAAAAAGTTGTAATCTTATGAGTCAAAATTTGTAATATTATAAGAGTGTCATAGACGACTATGACACTCGTTTTTTTTCAATCTGAAATAAAAAATGAATTGAAATTTGTGTCTTTTTAATGTACAGTAGGCTATGGCGAAAAAAAATACAGGTTTTTAAAATGTCACTTTTTTTGCTCTCACGTGAACACAAGGGAAACTCACTTTCCGTTAATAATGGAATATTTTCTATAACTTGTTATAAATTATACACTATGATATGTATCTTTTATAGACTTTTGCTAATGAAAAAAAATATTTACTGGAGTCATCAACAATAACTGTTATATGTACATTTTGTATCATTGCATCCTACCCTACGCTCAAAGTTGTACAACTAAGCAACAAGGGACAAGGAAATAAATCACAGTAAATTTATTATTTATTTTATTCACATGTGCAATTATTAAATATAATTACTTAAATACAATTGGTTGCATTAGGGTTTCAAAGCATATAGTTGTGCGTGCAAATACATTTCCAAATTGTGCAATTCACATATTGTGTCCTCTAAACTTATGTAACGTGGTGAGTTAATAATTTCCAAAAATGCCCTATGTCTTACAGCAGAAATGCAATTACATCTTATGTTATTTTTTTTTTCGGTTAAGCAATTTATTATAAAAGTAATAATGAGAGGCTAAGTGCCTGCTTCCCCTCTCCATGTATTGACCGAATCTATCCATCTGGCAGCGTAAATGTTGGTTTTACCGCCATTGATCAGAACAACTCCATTGAATCCTCTTGATAAGTGAGAGCTAACAAGTGTTGGCGAATAATGAGGCCTTTTGTATGATCTGATGTGGCTCATATTGTCTCATAATCACACACACACACACTGAGACACTAACGAGGGTTTAAAGGACCCCCTGTGACACCTGGGGGCAAAGACATAAAGACCACAACCCTCCGCAGTCAAGCGACAGATGACCATTTAAACAAGCCTTATTAGGCAGGTAGTTAACAAGGCCAGTTCACAATTAAATTTGCATGGAAAAAGCCATTGAAAAGCTCCGGGAGAAGATATGTGCCGAAATGTACAAATGCAAAGTGTATACCCATTACATAATCGGGATGGCATGTCGGTGTGGGTGTGACACAAAAACACCGAACATGTCATCGCAGCAACATAGCAGTCCTGATGGACGTGCTCATAACGACTTTAGATCAACCAATGAAGAGAGAAACACATTTACTTCATCTTGAGCTAACCACCCACCGGCTGCCTTAACCACTCTCTAATCAACCCATCTGTTGGTTCATTATTGTATCTCCAGCTTGCCGAAGACGGGAGCGCTGAGGAAGAGGAGGGTGAAATGGAGTCAAGCAGTTGATTGTTCGTTTAAGAATATCCATCCAGTCACATATAAGGGTCAGAATTGATTTAGACAAAAGGCGTGAGGAATATTATCACACAAAGCAGCAAAACACAATAAAATAAACTACAAAAGGTAAAAAGGAATTAAAAAAAAAACACAGGTGAGATACTTTTTGGAGACTGAAAACAGAAAAGAAAAAATACAAAGCGGAAATGCAGCACATATATTGCATACATAGTATATATTCTTTATCCTCTGCAAAGAGTCACTAACATTGTTGATGACTTGTAATGTCTTTTGTCTTCATGAATAGCGCTATTAGGCTGCGAACAGGTTGCTAAAGCATATCGAGTGTAAGAATCACAGAATGAATTAAATTCGTATCTCAAGGCACTACTGTACTAAAAATGGGCAATCTGTGCAATAGTGTGAATGATATTGTTTGCTCAAGTACTGTATGCTTTCAGTACATACAAAATAAAGAATTATTTTCTTATAGGTAGATTTCCGTGTTACTCAACGACTATGGAGAAAGGTGTGACGTCCGTGTGTGCACCGTGCCTTTACGGTTACTAAGTGTGTCGGCTTGTACGCTCAAACGAGTGTGCTGTTCTCATTGGTATGATCAGCGGGGAAGGGCTAGTGAGGCTTTAACTTTGCAAAGCATTTTGCTGCCAGGTCCCTGAAAGATCCCACTGTTCGTTTATATTGAACTTTGGAGCCAGTGACTCTGCCAGGCTCCCCTGCCTACTGCTGTAATATACAAGCTGCTGGGGACCCGCACAGCCAGCAAGACCTCGCGTTATTACATTAGCATGTTTGGAGAGGGCCTTTTATTTATTTTTTAAAATTATTTCTTATATAGAAGAAGCGTTTTTTTTTTTTTATTATCCATTTGGGATGGTAGCTTACGTGGATGCAACATGAACACTACGAGTGTGTGTGTGCCTGTGTGTGCGCTGCTGGCAATTCTCCACTGTGTCCTCTCCAGCTCACACAGCCTCTGTCATAAACAGCCATAGCCTCTGGCAGGTGTTGCACTGCGATGCACAGCTCTGCCTTTCCCAAAGTGACACACCAACAGACGGAAAATGTGTACACGCACACACACACACACACAAACGCACGCGCATGCACTCCCACATACATGTCCGAAACCACCAGTGGGAAACCCTACAGGTGAGCCTTAGCGGACGGAGTCAACACCTTATTATTAAAATTCACAGACACCCACATGTGCACACATACAAATAACAAGACAGCTGTTTAAGACTTCTCACAAAGCATCAAAATCTCATCAGGTACAGCGCTTGCTCATAAATGCTACTTTTGTCATTAAAATTGCGGGTTATTTTAATTCATTACACAAGGAAGACAAGGTAAGAGGATTGATATAGATTCAGACAATCACAATTCATGTTTTTACTGTTCAGTGAAAAGAGCAAACTAAGAAGCACTTATTGAAGGCACCAGACCACATTATGTTAGTGAGTAAAATGAAAATTGGATATTACATAGTAGGACAAGCAATAAAATATAAAAAAATATTGATCACTGTATGAGTGGCGTGCCTCAGGAGTCATTCATAAGTACTCCACACTTGTTATTTTTGTGATCTTGATGACAAAAGTACTTTAGGTCTGTTTCCTCACCAATGTGGACTGAGCACGCCATTTATTGGTCAGAAGAGAGATGCATTGTGGGTGACCTATTTTACCTATATATATATATATATATATATATATATATATATATATATATATATGAACAAATGTGATTTACACAAAAAAATGTGCATTCATATTCTTCCCCACCCATTCCAATTATTTCAATATTTTGAGATTTAGGCTTGGTAAAAAAAAAAAATAAAAAAAATCTCAGCACCGCAAACACAGAGTGGACAGCTAATCTCGACAAAGCAGTGTGTTTATACCTTGTCCCCAAAAAGCAATTCATCTGTGACCCTATAGTGCTATTCTCTGTCCATGGCTAACAAGACAGCACTAAATGTTCAAGTGGAGGTAAGTGCTGGCAAGTCCTTTGACAATACAAGCATGGTTTCAGGCTCCTGCTCAGTGCAGCCCTTTT
Organism: Idiotropiscis lumnitzeri; assembly: GCF_059441095.1. Lineage (NCBI taxonomy): Eukaryota > Metazoa > Chordata > Actinopteri > Syngnathiformes > Syngnathidae > Idiotropiscis > Idiotropiscis lumnitzeri. The sequence goes on from NC_142406.1 coordinate 8,780,707, forward strand.
CCTCTGAGGACATGAGAAGGTAGGGGAGTGGCATGTACAAGGAGCACAACTTGGGGTGGAGAGGTCAGCCAGCGTGTGGCTGGGGAGTGTGGGGAATTATGAGGACGCGAGGCCCTCTGTGGGAAGATGTCATCCGCTTGCTTCAGTGAACCTTTGCATCTCTGCAAAGGCAACGGCTTACAGAGAGTGAGGTCTGCTCGAAGCGGGAGATGAACCAAATCCCCTGACACCATCCAGACAATAAGAAGTTCGATGTTTAATAACAGAAAATATAAGATTTTCTCCTACAGTGGCTAGAAAAAGTCTACACACCCCTGTTAAAATTTCAGACGTTTGTGACATACAACCATACATCATGACAAATAATTTAAGAACTTTTTTTCCCCACCATTAATTCACTGCCATTGACGGATATAAAAGCCAAAAAGTAAATTCATTTTACCTAGGCTGGCAGCGAATTAGTTAACGTGACCTAGAAACTGGACAAATGGTAAGAAAAACAACAACAAAAAAAGAACAATTAAGACACTGGTTACATAAGTGTGAAAACCATCAACCGAGATTTGGCTAATCAGAGTGAACCAGTCACATTCAAACTTGTGTTAAGTGGGAGTCAGAAGTAACCTTCCACCAAATAAAGTTCAGCAATTCTTTTCCTGACATTTTGTAGTCACATCTTACTAGATCTGCAGAAAGCTTCCGTAGTTGAGGGATCTGATTATTTAAAGGTAATAGTAAGGAGTAGTGTATTTATTTAATTTATTTATTTTTATCTGTAACTAATCTCACACATATGGAATTAATTAAGAGAGTGAAATAGGTTGACATGCATATGTAATATGCAAATGTTATCAAAATTAACCACATCAATGCAGTCATAAAGCATGGCTCAGCCAGAGGCTCAGCTCTCTGAGCGGTGGTGCATGTGACGGGGCAAAGAGACAGCAAATGTGTGGTGTGACATGACACCCCTTCGCCCCCACTCATCAGGAAGGGTGGATGAATGTGTGTCATGTCGGGTTGGGAATAAAAACTAAATTTGTGCGGTGACGACGACATGACTGTGTTGCCCTTTCCGTTACTGAAAACTTTGAATTTCAGTCAAGGTCGCAACTTGAAAAGGAGATGCTCTCATACTATTTTCGAGTGATGGGAAAATGAAGCGTCAAATTTGCTTCATGAACCAGTTGTTGTATTTTTTTTAGTCCTGTAGATGGCACTGTTGGTTTCAATAAAGGGTTTAAAAAATGTCAAGTCAGTGTGCTTTCAGCCCAATGTTGAACAGAGAGTGCCATCTACTGGAGTCCAAAAATACTACAACTGGTTCATGAAGCAGATTTGAAGCTTCGTTTACCCATCACTACTATTTTTATCTTGGAGGTTGTAAACAACTTCTGAAACACTGAATATTTTATCTGTTCTTAAAAAGTTTAATGTTATAAAAATGCGGATTGGTAAAATACTAATGATTTTTTTTTTTTTTTTTTTTTTTTTTCAAAAAGGCAAATGAGAAGATAAGTCTAGTCTAGTTAAAGCTGCTCAGCCTCCATCCTTGTCAGAAACAGATTCTTCCACACCTCTCCTTGTTCTGGCTGAAGGCTTCTCACAGGTACAATATCTTGCCCTCGGTTCAGGAGCTGAAAATGAGAATCTTCAAATCAGGAGTCAGGGAGTCATGTCGAAGCCTGACCCTGTATTCTCACCTCCTATCCAGCTGGACCTGTGAATGGCGACGCTGTTCTCTGTCTCAACTAGGCTTTTCCATTATTCTTTCATCTCTTCCATTTATTACACCTTTATTTGTCTGCACTATATAATGCATTTTTCCCCTTTATTCTCTTGAGTCTCTGCCTTTCCAGAGTTTCTGTTTGGATTGAAATAAGTTTGTGAAAGGAGCTTGAAACCAAAGAGAGCACATGCAAGTTTTTTTTTTCTCATCAATTTAAAACTATGAACATTGTATAACGTATTATGTTCATTGGGATGTTTTTTTTGGGGGGGGGGGGGGGGAAGGTGTCTCCTGGTCAATTTCTTCATTGCCATTTGTTCATTTTGTTTTCCATTTGTTGATACTTTAACAACACATTCAAATTGGCCAAATGCTGAGAAATTGTTTAAACAATTCCAATTCCTACGCATCCAGGTGAAACAAACTCCCAAATAACAGAATAATTGTCACATAGGACTGAAATAGGGGTCTATGTGGACCCGGAGGCGGGACTGAGGCTGTGGGGTGCTGGGTGGGCTTTGGGCAAACAGGTGACAGGTGGAAGAGAACCAGAGTTCGTGAGCATCTGGTGGTCCGGGGAGGAACAGCAGGGAAGAGAAGCAGGGAAGAGTCGGTAAGAAAAGAGAGGGGGCGTGGTTGTGGCAGCATGGGGTCAACGAGATTCTGGTTGTGCCTGTTTTGACAAGTAGAGGAAGAGAATGGAGGTGGTAAGGGTGAGTAAAGAATTAGAGGACCCTGCTGGTGCGCTGGCCTCTGTGATCCATGGACTGATTGTGTGGTACCGCCTCAGGCTAATCGTGGCACCTTTGACAGTGTCAGGGTGCTACTATAGTGACGGCAAAAGATAGACGCTTCTGCCACATTGCACGCCAAAAGCTGGCGGCTGACTACTTTTAACTGAATCGATTGATGTGGATGGTACCAAATTATTATGCAAAATCCAACCACAGAACCATTGCTTGGTCAACACGTTTTACCCTGCAGCTATTGTTGAGGGTCAAATTTGAAATTTGGGGGGAAAAAACTCATTTGGCTTTCTTTTACAATTAACACATACCTGTTCAGGTAATTCCATGATTAATTGTGAAACAAATTTTTCAACTACAATTTTTTTTGCGACACTTGTAACAGATATGTAGTTGAATAATTATCTTGGAATTAATGCAAAATCACCAAATATGAAATAGATTTTAATTCAAAGACTGTTCTAATAGCTTTCTTTGATTCTTGAATACGATCTAAACAGAGACAGCTTTACAGGCGTTTTTCTTACAAACATTTCTCAAAACTGCCCACAAGCACCAACACTCCAGCAGTGTTGGTTTGCGAGGCCCGGTGTTACCTTGAGCCGGATGTTTTGTTCTGAGATGATGTGCTAAAGATGCAGAGCTAATATGATACAATATTTCCAAAGTATGCAAATTATTTTTTAAGTGAATTAAACTGAGTTAACTGAGTTGAAATATTCAACTGAGTTTAAAAAAAAAAATTAATCCCCAGAGCTAATTTTTAAAGCACTCATATATATATATATATATATATATATATATATATATATATATATATATATATATATATATATAAATAAATAAATGTTGAGGCATAATGTATCAATATCAATTTGAATATGTTGTTAGAATCTTATTTTTCACATTAAAATTACTTAAATTGTGTTCTTGTTTTGAACATTTTTTGAGAGGTGGCAGCACTGTCAGAAATAATCAAATAGTATCGTTCGTTTTTTTGTTTGTCCTACATACTTGAATTGTGCCTTATATTTTGCATATAACAGAGCCATCGGTTTTTGTAGTTCACATATTTGGCATGAGATCATTTCTCACCCGACGGCCCGGTGACCAGTCCACTGTGTCGCTCAGATGCCTCTCCACTGTCATTTTTGCATTCCAAAATAATGACATCATACGTGTTTAGGGATGCGCCTTCACCTTGGAGCAAAAATGCATCGTTGCATGAACGAATGACGCCTACTTGGATAATTGGGTGTGAGTGTAACCTCATTTATTCAGCATTTTATATCAGATTCTGAGTGTTTTACGTTCTAATGTTAACAACCAAAAATGCCAACCAATGACAAGCATCACTTATGTTTTCTGATATAGAATCTGCCAATTGGGGAAAATGAAGGACATGAAATCACTTTCAGTGGGAAATAAAGGCGGCATTGTGGAGTGGCCTGCTGGTAATTACACCGCGCGGGCCCACACTGAAGGAAGCTGTTTAGCAATATGGCCCGGGCCTCGGCCTCCGCCGCTGATCTCATTTGGCTGCATTAATTAGCTTGCTAGGAGCCTCGGAGCGGGGTGTTAACGCAACAGCCCACTGCTTGGCGGGCTCGTTGGTTAGCATGAGATGACTAGCTCAGCGGTCTGTTCAATCCTGTCGAAAATCTACCGCCCTCCTGAACTTTCTTACACCTTTTCATCCCCCCCCCTCCTCCATCCTATCAGCCGGAGACAGCTGTGGCTACTCAGAGGGCACGACTGCTCCCTATTCACTGCGTTGAGAATGATGGCAGCCGCATGCGCCATTTTTCCCCGCGAGGCATTCCCTGTTTGGTTTGTGTTTTCAATTCGTTTTGTTCTTGTTCTTGGAGTCTGTGAAGAGCAAGAAATCTCAGGGTTTTTTTTTTTCAGATAAAATTACATTGAAAAAAAGATTCATTTTCCATTATTTTTCTTAATGCCGATGGACAGTAGAAATAAAATAAAATAAAATAAAATAAAATAAAATAAAATAAAATAAAATAAAATAAAAATATGTATTATCACTTTATTTATTCTAGCATGTAAAAAAAATCAAAACTTTCTTCTAACATTTGAAAATTAATTTTACAAATTAATTTTTCAATTCAATGCAATTCAAAAATTTTTGTGCGCGGATTTATAAAACAGGCAGAACATTAAGTATGAAATAGTCACATCGCTGAAGAAGCAAAACTCAAATAAAAAGGTAAAAAAAGATATTTTGTTCTTAAACGTTAAGAAGAGAGTCATGACTTCATTCCCAATGCATGTTTAACCTCACCATTTTTAACTTCTGCACTGTGACTCTATTTAAAACTTCTGAGGCGTCTTTATTTCACGCCATTAATTTCTGTCGCTCCACTTTGTAAAATAAGAGAAATAAAAGATTATAGTGAGGTGTTTCTTTTTAAGCAAGTGACTGTTCAACCCACTTCGAGCAAACATTTGTTGAACTGTTATAGTTAATTGAAGCACATTGCAAATTTTTTCTGCAACATAAAGATTGAGATATGGCTGGATTTTAGTGTTGAGTGAGTGACAAGGCTTGGAAACACACCAGTTTTGTTCAGAGAGCGGACAAAAAACCAGGGATAGAAGATGATTGTGAGAATGCGGAAGTTGAAAATGAGATGCTCACAGAGTGACACAGACTGAGTGCACATTCGGATGCACTAAACCAGACCATCAGGTGTGCGATGCTTTATTTTAATGACTATAAAATGAACACTAAATTAATTATATAAATAATATTGAACATAAGCAAGCTCACTGTTCTTGTCAACTAATGAAAAAAAAATGGAAAGCTATTTTTTTAGATTTCCTAAAGTGAGCCACAAAATGTCTTGATCATAACTTGTAAGAGTGTAACTTTTATGTGTCTCGTACTTCTGACTGCCTCTCTTTGATGGATGGTTAATTTTGAGCCTCAACAAGTCTTTGGACAGATGCGGCTAATTTGTGGCCCTTCAACTTTTCACACTGCACTTAGCGTCGTAATCCGACCAATTTATTGTGAAAGTGCTGCCGTCATGCAGCGATGCTAAATAACATTTTATCTCAATTTGGACTTTTGTTGTTTTGTTGACTAAAAAGGACATTTTATTTTATTTCTTTTATTTTGTAGGTGGAACTTTACTGCCTACAGGATGTGTGATGTTGCTGAGCGCTTGAGTTGTTGTTTCCTTGAGTCATTAAAACCAACTTGCATTGTGAAGTATACCCCTTTGTTGAACCCTTTATGGAAAAAAAAAAGAAAAGTACCACTAAAATGAAAAGTTACGTGCATTACAATTTTAATAATTATTGTGCTGTCTTTTTCTTTTATTGTAATTTTTGTAAACTGTCCATTGTGGTGAAAAAAATGTTTGAGCTAAGGAGGGCAAAATGATTAGTTTGGTTCTATTATATCACACAGCATACAATAAAAATACTTTAAAGTAAAATACAATTTCAAAACTGAGAGTTGAAGTCACTAGAATAGATTACAAGTCAGTTTGTTAGATTTTGAAAACACCTCAACAAACAAATGAGAAGTAATTTTGATAAATAGTTTTTATGACAAATAAAATATCAACAGCCTTTACATAAAGCCATTTTATATTTTCATGTTTCCGATGTCACTTAACAAAAAGACGACCTTTTTTTATTTCTTTTTTTTTTTACAACTGCAGACTTTGTAGACTAAACATGAATACATTTTTAAGTAACATAATAAAGCATCTCTCTACTTCCCACAACCTGGTGGGACTTAAGCTTCACTGTAGCGTGCTGTGACTCCATATGTTTCTTCAAATTTGACATAGCGTTTCTGAAGCTACATTTCACTGTTGACAGCACACAGTATACCTTTAATCCTTTCAAACTCAAAATCAAAATGGCGACTCGTTCAAGCTAAAAAAACGTAAATCTCCTCCATTTTTGTTTATTACACTGGCTACTTGGTATAGCATGTACATTTGAATTGCCCATATGATGAAAACGTGACGTCACTCCCTGAGAAGGGAGAATATAGTTTATATCTAGCAGCTACTGCTAGTTGACGGTATCCCAGCATGCATCAATACTGTTTGCAATTAGTTCCCCCCTTATTACATGTGTTCCATTTTGTACAGTTGTTCGTTTTGTGCCTTTAGCTCGGAATAGTGTGAGTTCGCATTCAACAGATTGACTGAAAAATAATTCTAATCTGATTATCGATCTGCTTATAAAAACACGTTAAATTATTTGTGACCAAATAAATGTATTAGAGTAACATTTTACTTAGGAACGTATTTCTGTTACTTAGGAACGCATTTCTGGCATAGCTATCCAAATTTAGCTGCAAACGACAACAAGCCCTATAGAAAATATATGGATGGACGCAATATTGATATTTTCGACCACAAATAATATTACACTAAATATGACAAGGTTTCGGAGGAGCCATACAGAAATATATGATGGTATAAAGTGTTGAAACCAAATGGTTGTAAAAAGATGCTGGCATATGCTGAAGGTGAGCCACGCGTGTCAGATAGGTCAGGCAGCAGTCGGTCATTTCCATAAGGTGCCGATGGAGCAGGTGATACGAGGGTGCTGGCATGAGCAGCGCAGAGGTAGTGGGGCAGATGGACCTGTCTTGCACTGACCACGTAGCTCAGTACCCCGCTGGGGCCCTGGGTGGGGGCCTGAGCACGCTCCCAAAAAGAAGGGTGTCCCACCGAGAGCCTGGCATTAAGCCTTGCCCAGTCTTGGCCCGCACCCATCTCCACAGCCCTCGCCCCGCCTCACGCAGTCGTTCTCCATACTGCCCTGCCTAAACGTTGACCAAGCCCTCAGGGCTCAGGCCTGCCTCCTGGGCTAACAATGGCCCAGACAACAAGCTGGTCCATGCGAAGGCCAAGCCAAATGGGGATGCCAGGGATGAAGTCTGGTAACTACACTGCACCAACCAATGTGTTTCCAGATTCTACTAATATATATATATATATATATATATATATATATATATATATATATATATATATATATGTCAAAATTAAAGCATTAACTCAAGTAATTAATATTTAATATTTGGTGATTTTGCATCAATTCCAAGATATTATTCAAGTAATAATATAGTTGAAAAATGTATTTAATCGCGATTAATCATGGGATTTTTTTGTGATTAATTAGTTAAAAAAATTAATCACTTGAGAGCACTAATATAAATGTATATATATATATATAGAGAGAGAGAGATATATATATGTATATATATATATATATATATATATATATATGTATATATATATATAGATATATATATATGTATATATATATAGATATATAGATATATATATAGATATATATATGTCAAAATTAAAGCATTAACTCAAGTAATTAATACTTCATATTTGGTGATTTTGCATCAATTCCAAGATATTATTCAAGTAAAAATAGTAGTTGAAAAATGTATTTAATCGCGATTAATCATGGGATTTTTTTGTGATTAATTAGTTAAAAAAATTAATCACTTGAGAGCACTAATATAGATATATATATATATATATAAAACCTCAGGGAACAATGTGTGCATCATTGATGCCAACTTTTACATATTGTCGTGTGTGAAAAGGCATGACTTTTTTTTTTTCTCTTTTTATTACAAACCCCCCAAAAAATCTGTTGGTGCAGATGTAAGTCATCTTTTTTGTCTGCTACTTTGGAGGTCCAGTCATGTTCCGTTATGTGGCAAACGCACACAGTTGGAGCTGTGAATTTTCTTTGCAAGGTGATATTTCCTGGCTATGTGCAAATAAAGCACACAGATAAATGCTGTCATAAAAACTGAGAAGCAGCCTTTCACTGCGGATTTTTTTTTTTCAGTTCATATTTTATAATCAATTGTACGGCTGTAATGAAAACATTTATTTTTATTTTGCAGTTGCTAAGGCAGCTAGATTCCGATTCTACATTTTGCACGCCGGTCAGGAATAATTTTTTTTAAAAATGGAAAACAAAACATAACTGCCAACATGTGTATTTTTTCTTTTTTGGTTTGATTTTGTTTTTTGTTTTGAAGAAAAGTATAAACTTGTCAAACAATGATTATGAGATTGTCTTTGTATCCATTTATGAGGGTGTGATGATTGTAATTTGTAATGATATACATTTCAAACAATAATTCACCACCAGAAACTCAATTTGCACTCCCCTGGATTGCATGTTGTATATCGACCTGCAGTTTCCTGTCTGCCGCTGCGTGAAGCACCGTCAGATCGGGGACGAGGTTAGTGGGGGGTTGCCGAGCTCTAGATTGGCGATAATTGGTTGAAGGGCAATACACAGGAATAAAGGGAGCTTGAGAATATCCTGTCAGGACTCAACCACTTCTATTTCCATGCCAATTAAACCTTGTTGATGCTGCCATGATGGAAAAGATTTGAGGTGCAAACGATTTGAAATAGCCAAACAAGTAAAAAAAAAGAAAAAATGTTCTCCATTGTTTCCTAACTGAGAATGCAACTGCATGGAGTATTTGCTACATTATATATTTTTTTACTTCTTAACATTGAAATGGGTTCAAAACCCAAAACAGGATTCTCTATCGCAGAAAAAAAAATGGACTTGGATCTCTGGAGAGTTTCTGCCGTCGTTGTCATCTTGTCACAAGACGATACCATAATCCACACGAATGAATCGGGCTCATTTCAAAGTAAAATGGCGGGTCGTGTTGATTCCACTTGACTGGCGGATAAGATTTAACATTTGAATGGGAGAGCATGCAATAGTCTGCTTCCATTTCAGTTGAGACGGAATTGGCTTTGGTGCATTCGCTCTATATGTGTTCTTTGCGGTGGTTTGTCACATGATGACGAGGGGGCGACCTGCACATTTTAATACTGCCCTCACATGGGGAGAGGGCCTCACTCACAATCGAGCTTACGATTAAAATATTACCGATTATCGATGCAGCTCAAAGTCAGTGCACTTGATTGTGTTTGGACGCAAATTTTTTTAACCGTGCTAAAATACACACGTGACCACGTCAGAGGACAGTCGATAAGAACAAGACGGGCAATTCAGGAGCGTGGCCCCTCTTTCCCTTGCTGTTGAAGCCGTAGTCCTCTTGCAAGTCCATGTTTACATTTCCCTTCGAGTGTTTCCCCCCATGGCGCTCCATCCAATTCTCCTCAACAAGGAAGCATGAGGAGCGGGGTAAAATGGGAGCGGGATCATGAATGGAAGGGGACAAATTGACATGTGGCGTTTTGTGAGATGAGTGCCCAACCTCTCGACCACCGATTACCATTCGCTAATGAGCACCCTGCTTTTTATTTTGTGCGTGTGTGCGTGTGTGTGTCTCCGTTTTTCTCCTCTGCTTCTTTGCAGAGCCTTCTTTCTCCCCCGGAGCTTTGTGCAAGGCCTGCGGAGGCCAGCGGACCGAAGGTGCTCTGTTAATGGGGAGACGCACACATCAGTAATTAAAGCAGCAGGGGGGCTTGTACTAGAGCAAGCGCTTTGCCTTAAATGCAATCTTGTCTGTCGCATTGATCATTGTGCGGCGGCCAGTTTTGCCCCTGGCAGTTTTCTCACTCTCTAATGATGCCTTTTCGGACACGACAAGTTGGGGCCGATCGTTGTCCTCGCGCCAAAATGCTGTACATCTGAAAAGCTTTACATTTGGCCACAAAAGCGTAGTCCACTTGATGTGATAACACACACACGTGCTCACTACTCTCATATTTTCCGGACAATAAGCCGCTTTTTTCCCCCAAGATTTTGAACCATGCGATGATACCATAGTGCGACTTTTCTGTGGATTTTTCTTTCACTGGTAGGCTCTCTGCATAGTTCATAAAATACACTAATTAAATCTCGATTTTTTTTTTTCTCTTGGGTCTGTTCTGTTTTAATGATCAAAATTGTCGCCGTGTTAAAAGGCACTGTTTTAATAATCTGTTTATAGACCTTTATCTGCATTCACAGTAAATAATTGTTCTTACATGCAGGTGCAAACATTTTTTTCCAACATATAACACTGCGGCTTATTGACTGGTGCGGCTTATATATATATATATATATATATATATATATATATATATATATATATATATATATATATATATATATATATATATATTTATATATTTTTTTAATTTATTTATTTGCTGCGGCTAAGATACATGTGCGCCTTATAGACCGGGAACTGCGGTATATCCATCACCGGTGTTTTTCATAGAAACTGTATTGAAGTAAAAGGGTCTGTGAAAGTTCAAAGCTGTGCTTTCGATCATCGGATGGACGTTTTAATGGAGGATTTTCAGACAATAGCTCGGCCATGCCAATACAAAATAAGCACCAACACCTTCTCCACACTCGGCAGGCTCTCAGAGTCATGGGAAGTCCCATTGGAATGAGGCAGGAGCGCTTCGGAAAACAGTGTGCGGCATACACCGTGTAATTAAAATAACCCAGGTGATGTGTTTTACGTGGGATTTTCTGCTTCCCTAAATCGTGTTTCGTCTACTTTCTGCCCTGATTGCCCCCTCCCCCCGCCTCCCTCTCTCCCGTTATCTCTCGGACCCCTTGAGTATGGCGTTTTACATTTCTGTTTGTAAAACTGTCAACACATCCACTGGCTGTACTAACGTGTGATTTAGCGCCAGCAGAGAGGAGGGATGGAGCGTGAGAGAGAGGTAACTGCATGAGATCTTGCACTTTCTCAAAGCGGGAATATTTTTCCAACGTTAGCCCCAATCCCCCCCACCCCTCCCCAACAACACCCAACCCTGCCTGATATTCTTTACTTTTTGAAGATCAACACATCGTGCCTTTTTGTGATCACTTAAAATATATTATTTGTGAGCCCTTCATATGAATCAGCGCAAATTCCAACTAAAATAATAAAAATATGACGCACCAAGCTACAAAAGGTATCGGTACTCCTCAAAAGAATCTTGGGATCAAGTATTTTTTTTTTTTTATTGCTTTGCTAGCGCAGCACGAGCGAAGGAACATATTCGAAATTAATTGGATTAATGTGTGGAGCTGAATTGGGTGTGAAATTTACACCTGCCATGCTCCTTTCAAATTAGACATCTCCTGTCATTGCTAATAAGTACCTGGGGGAAGTGGGCTGCACGTCAGATCCTGGAAATTAAATGATAGCTTCAAAAGTCTTAGATAAAAAGTTTACTTCCACGCAAGCGTTTGAGACGGCATCTCTGCAGATTAAAATGCTAAAAACTCTAAAAGACTTTTCACCAAATATGATTAAAGAAAACAAAAATGTAATCCGTCAACCTTCCAGCCAGGGAGAGGAAATTCCATAATATTATATCATACTGTAACAAGTCCTTGCTTCATTTTTTTTTTTTTACTTTGTTTATCTTTCATTTGCACCTCTTTTTTGCAGCTGTGAAAGGGGAATTCAGTGTCGATCCCTTCCGAGACGGGTTCTGGCAGCGGAACATTAGCTCATTTTAACGGCCAGGGTAATAAAGTGTGCACTGGAGGGTCTCCGTTGGAAGCTTTTGCACTAAAGCAACGGCGGCTCCCTTGTCAATAACAGGGTAGTCACTTCATTATAGCTTCGCAAGTTGCTCTTATAGCTATTGGCCCCGTCAGAGAATGACCGAGCGAGGCGTCAGATGTTACTGTGTATTAATCAGGAACGCACCATTGTGTCAAAATGTAATTTTCCGCTACAAGGATGGAGATGTGATTGTTTGATTTGATCACGGAAGTATTTAATGTGCCTGGGGACGAATGAAAGAGAGACAAATATAATCTCGGAGTCTCAATACACTCTCATTTAAACAACATTTTTTGGGGTTTAATTTAAAGGTGTGGAAGTGGAGGAAGAACTGTAAAAGGCAAGGGGGACCATTTTCGGTAACTGCAGTTGAATTAGACAACACATCTCACTGTAAGGAGCCACTTAAAGCTGAATGGGCGGCACATTAAAAATGAGCCGAAGAATTTGATTTTTTTTTTTATTTATGTTTTATATTTTTGTCTTCATGAGCGAAATTTGAGGAAGCATTATTTTGTACCATTCTCAAGGATCAGGGGTCAGGAACATACTCGAGGACCGCATGAGCGTAGCCTGCCGGCCTGTTCTAAAAGTAACTCACCATTAATAGGACATTATAATTTTCTAGGAATTTTGTAGAGGTGATCATTTGAAAATGTAATCATTCTGCAGAAGGGATTTTTTTCTTGAAGACGTCGCTCTGTATGTTGAGACCTTGCTGGTCTATAATGCGCTATTTGAGGTTCCAATTTATTCCAAATAAGTTTAAAAGATTTCTGTTGCTGCTCATATTTAAAAAAAAAATAAAAAAAAAATCCTATAAAGAGATGGCACAACACTTGAAGACTTAAACGTGTGAAACCATAGACATGTCTGCATGAGCATGATGGCGAAGTGCCGATTATAGTTGCACCAAATGTTGAATAGGACTTTCAAAAAACACGTTCAGGAGAAGCTGTGAGAAATGCGCTCACACCAGCAAAGGCAGACGCCGACCACAGCCAAAAAAACAAAACCAAAAAAAAAAAACGAGCTGAGTAGAAAAACCACATGAGTGAGCAGACAACTGTAGCGGATCATCCAAACAATTACAGAGGCAAAGTTAATTGTTTAAATTATCCTCATAATTGATACACTACAAAAAAAATGTTGATGATGAACGATTTATTTTAAGTTGTGGTGAAGGTAAACAAAAAGAAACAAAGCTAACCCGAAGGAGCTCCCTGACACAATCATCCGACACCCCAAGACCCCGACAAACCCCTTCCTGCACGTAATGACGATTCCGCTTCATTAAAAGCGCTCGTAACCCTGTTAGGCTGGAATCGAGTCACTACGGGTAATCGCGAAAACACTTTCTAATCAACGTACGGCAACAGCAGAGACCTTGCTAGAATGCATTCGCTCCAAATAAAGCGCTCTCTTTATAAACAGGCGCAGCAAAACATCTAAGACCCTGATGAGACTCCTCACACTCTCCAATGGCGAAACCTGCCTGTGAATGTCTCCTGACAGCTCCTTAGCCCTCGATAGAAAGAAGCACTTCCTAATTATTCAACCCAGCTTGGAAACATCAACACACACACAAAAGTAACATTTGGGGAGAGCAGTTTCTTGCTGCAGTTGTGGTCGCGATGATATCAAGAAAACACCCTGGGAAAAAAAATACTGAGCCGGAAAATGTAATTCTGCAATTGCTGATTTTTAAAATCATGACTAATAAAAATCCCCTTTTTTTTTTTTTTTTGGTCCCAAATTTTTACATCTATGTAGAGAAATATCGTGCCGTCTTTTTGTCCCATTTGCAGCATGGACATATGGCGGCTTCGCGCGCCCACACCAATGCACACATTTGTATGTCATTAATTGACAAACACTTGACATGTGGTCTGCCAGCAGGTGCGATGCTTTTGTCTGTCTACTTTTAGCAAACGCAATTCACTCACTGCAATATCTGAAGTCTAGTTAATTGTTATTTCATTTTTAATTGCATCATTTGAATTTTTGGGGATTTTTGTTTATTTTTTTTTTAATGTGCTAGGTGTCTTTCGAGCATACAGGCTGTCAGAGTCGTTTGACTCATCGTTGACACGACAGGTTAAATTCACTGCTGAGCCAAAAGCAGATGCACACGCCGTTCAAGAAGCGAGAAAATCATCTTTGTGCTGGGGAAAATCATCTGAAGAATTATCTTGGAATCATTGCTTTGTCCTGAAAATCGACAACTAACGGTCATCAAAGTTGAAGAATTTACCGATGATTCTAGTGAGAAGCTCACATCGCTGAGATGGCCCGACCCCGACAATCATGGCTACAAATGGATGCCGTTCTGTGTAAAAAAATGTAAAAAAGCAGATGTGACATTGATTCTATTTTCACTTTCAACGTCTGGCAGCAAGGAGAGAGTCTTGTGAGAACGGTTGATATGCTGAAGCTTTTTTGATTCTCCGATAGTGCTCTTAACACTTATTTGTACAAAAAAAATGGAAGCACGGTAGGACCGATTTACTTACATCTTGCATCAGTTTGTAAAAGCCTTAAGGTCTTGACACTGGATTTTAGTCAGGGATTTAACATCCTTCCCTGGAGTGTAGCAGGCGATGTATTGAGCGTTTCTTAAGACTTGTCATCTTTTGGAAGAAAAGTTTAAACAAGCATTCAGCTCATAAATGGAATTAGAGAGTAATCAGTAAAAAAATATCTGTCGTGGATAAACAATGTAATGTATTTCAGACTCATGTTTCTCATGCTTTTGATGCAAAGTCTCAAAGTGCCTCCTAGTGGATCGTCTCCGTCTCACCTCCTTACACGACACATCCAGATTTCATTTGACCCGTTAAGAAGGTCTCCGGAGTTCAAGTGAGGTAATTACGAAGCCATTTCTGGCACAAATAACAACATGGCACTTTGTGTCTCACACAACTTGTGTTAAATTTCTGTACGGTAAGAAACTGCAAACTGGGTTAGTGTCAAGTGAGTTTATGAAGGCGCCAGTCACGCAACTCCCCCAAAAATAATAATTTGGGTAAAAGGTCTGTGCTGAGATTCTAATTAAAAACGGGATAAGAAGTAACAAAGATGTAAAAAATTTTTTTTAACATTTTTAAAGATTTTAATTTATTATATATATAAATGGGGTGCAATTACAGGAAGTAATGAGGGGTAGTGGTAAATAAAAAAAAATAAAATGTTATTTACTAAACATGCATTAGATCAATATACAGGAAACTTTGCTTGATACAATTAAAAAAAATATATATTTTTTTATTTATTATTTTTCGCATTTTAAATCCCTGCATTTACTTACTGAGGAATTACCTCGACTTGACTTGCAACCAGTCTCAAAGCAGCACAGCAAATGAATGAATAAATTAATTTACTAAATTAAACCAGAGACCTGGACTCTTAAATGATCATAAACCTTCCACAATAGCCAGTTGTGACTTTCATCCAAAGCTATACCTCAACACATCCTGGAATCTCAATCCACTGACTAAAAAGGAAAAACAACGACCGTGTTGCACACAAACAATTCAAACAATCATCTGCTCTTATTGACATGTTTGACTGTTGACTAATGTAAATAAGCGGAGACATTGCTTGTCTGGAGAAACGGAGGGAGATGCTGAACTGGCACAATCCAGCGCACCCTTCGCCTGCTCCACACAGATGCTTCTTCCTGATCCACCTGTCTGCTTGTCTGTCTTCTCTGGCAATGAGAGGGCCACTCAACAGACTCATTTGGCCGATCTGCCTTCTGTTTTGGAGATGATGGGCCACCAGAATGGCTTTTGACAGAGATTGAAAGAAAATGACGTCTTCCAACATTTGGGACGCTCCGTGCTTTTGATTTGAGATTTTTATTAGGTGGATGTTGCCATCTAGTGGTCATCAGTGAGACATGACTATTATGTTTTCCTCCTCAAGTCTGCTTGTGTAGCTCTAGATGCATTTTAAAAAATGTCTCATCATAAGAGCCAAAAAAATCAATAAGAAGTGCTTTAAAAAAAAGCAATGAATTTGCATATTTGAATACCCACTTGATGCTTTTTATGTAACACATTGCTAAATAAAAACACATTTGAAAAATAAATTCTGAAAAAATGGATAATCTGTCCATTCCTAGAGGGAAATTACATTTTAACAACAGCAGCAGTCGCACCTGTAATTACCATGAGAATAATTAATAACGTACAGAGTACAAAAACAAAGCTCTTTATTGAAGAGGGATTAAAATAAAAGATTAAAATTCTGCTGGCGTAATGAATAATTAGTGCAAAGTGGGATGTATAAGATTATTGACGTCGCTATATCAATGAATTACAATACACAGTGCATGAAACATATTCTTGATGTAAAAAATATTCTCCCATGTTTGTGCACATTCCATCAAATGTATTTAAATTGCCACTTTCACCATTTGTTTTCATTTTCTTTTTCTTTTTAACACTCTTTCTTTCTCTTATTTTTTCTTTCTCAGCTCTCCCGCCAGAACAATCACTGACTCGAAACTTACCGTTGCATAGTGACGTCACAAGCTAATTGATTTTAGTAGTTGAGTGCACGAGTCCCCAACCACCATGGCCACGTCAAACAACGGAACAAAAATGTTTTTTTTTTTTTAATTTTATTGATTTAACTCCAAACATGTCGTAAACACAGAATTCAGATTAAATTACTTTTATTGCATTGATTTCATAAAGAGTGGAAGTAGGGCGCTGTTATTTGTCGATCTTATACAGTGAGTGCACAAACATTTTTGTGGGCAATGAAATCAGGATAAAACTATTTTTGCAACACCATCAACGCAGTTTAACAGGGCAAGTGTGTACAAACTATGGTCCGGGGGCTATTTGCGGCCCGCTGCCCTTTAAAAAAAAAAAAAAAAAAAGGGCAGAAATGTCGCGATCACGACTAATATTGATAACGTTTTGTAGATATGTAAAGACACAAATATATTTCTAAAATAGTTACAGGATTTTTCTTCGTAACACTGTGGAGCCTATAGATAATTCAGTTTTTTCTGATTGTCGTGTTTTAGTTTAACAGAAAAGCTGCAAGGGTGCAAATTTTTATCCTGATTTTGCATTGAAATACATCATTTATAGTGTATATCATTTAATGCCTTAATATTGTCATGCAGTAAACTGTAGACAAATTAATAATACGTTTCGTAAAAAAAAAAATTTTAAAAAAAGTGAACATTGTGTGTCTCTTTGAGGATTGATTAAAAAGATGACAGCACTTTACTTTTTACCCGCTGCGCTCTTTTTTATTTATTTGTATTATTTTTTGGTAAACCTGACTATCAAGACTCCTGCAGTTCTCTATGAATAGATTTGGAAGTAGTAGTTGTTTTGGCCTTCGGCTTTGACGGTGCGTAATGTTATTTTTACCTTTACGTGATAGCTGATTGGTATAAACTGCAGCTATGGTCCACAATTTTAGAAATGCTCGCATACTACAGTGGCTTGTCCCTTCAGCACATGCTGATTTGTGAATGTATTAAATCTGTCATCTTGGAGCCCTCGACGCATCTGAAAAGAATCAGTAAAAATGCTTGCTGGCACCCCTCCATTTTGAGGATGTCAATCAAGACTGCTTGGCAGCAATCAGAACCTCTTTCTGTCAGTCATCTTGAGAGACTCGGCAGGCCACACAACAGATGAGATCGCGGCAGAATAAACGCAGCAAAATGAAAACATTATGTAGATGACAGAACTGAGTCCTGGCAGGACTGGATGGAAATGCTCGTCGCGGTCTTCTGTGATCAACCATTGAGTAGAGTTTCCATCTTTACAATCTGTGCACTACATTTAAAGAGTTTTGGTTGTTTATGTTGCAATGTCAGTTTGTCTCGGCAGGAAACTTTTTACTTGTCTAATATCAATCTTTCGTGGATCCTAAATAGGGCGGAGCAATTCCAGGAATTTTCAATGTTGGGAAATTAGCAATTGAAATATTGGGA
This sequence comes from Idiotropiscis lumnitzeri, assembly GCF_059441095.1. Lineage (NCBI taxonomy): Eukaryota > Metazoa > Chordata > Actinopteri > Syngnathiformes > Syngnathidae > Idiotropiscis > Idiotropiscis lumnitzeri. The sequence goes on from NC_142406.1 coordinate 8,798,667, forward strand.
AATTGTCTATAATGAACTGGAAATGGGCACAGGGAAATGACATAATTTCAGCATAATTTGGGTTGAAACTAGTGATGGGAAAATGAAGCTTCAAATTTACTTCATAAACAAGTTGTTTTATTTTTTTAGTCCTGTAGACGGCACTGTTAGTTTAAATAAAGGGTTTAAAAATGGCAAGTCAGTGTGCTTTCAGCCCAATGTTGAACAGAGAGTGCCATCTACTGGAGTCCAAAAATACTACAACTGGTTTATGAAGCAGATTTAAAGCTTCATTTACCCATCACTAGTTGAAACAACTTGGAACTATTACAAAGTCGAGTTTGTTTTTTCTTTCTGGACCTGAATTTGGCAACCCTGCTGTTGCGGTGAGTTTATTAAAAATGAAGCTTCCCTCCAAATTGTGTCCAAACAGATTCAGAGCTTCGGTGTTGCCGGGAAATCAACATTATGGACATCTAGTGGATGAGTGAAGTCAAAGCAACCTCTGCCACTAAATTCACAAAAGCTTCATTCTCACTCCACAACCTAAAAGTGTCCGGACACCGTCCGTCAAGTTCTGGGCAGATGTGGTTCTGAAACCAGGAAACATCAAGATGATAAGAGTCAGCAATTGACAGCATTTTTTGCTCCGGATTTCCAATGCGGCACTCGGGGCGGCACAGCCAACTTGATTTGCAACATTCACATGGTGATTAAGTGGAGCCCAAAGGCTATAGTCATCTCCGTCTCCATCTGGTCTTGCCACGCACTCTTCTTGGCTTTTCCACTGCCATTTGAGAATTTGCTTGGCTGCAAAATCCAACAGCTTTGAACCACGGATCCTAGTGTTGTTGGGGTTATTTTTTTCTAATCCATCACATTTTCCATCTTGATTGCGCATCAAGTTTTTGCGTGCGCAGCACTTTTACTGCAGTCCGATTAAGCTTGTTTTGCCATGGCGATCTCAGACAGCTTTGTTGTTGCTTTGTTACACAGCCCGAAGATCAAAGGCGCTGGTTGTTGCATTCTGCAGCACTGATTGACTGAGTGAAGCCGATGCAACCCCGAGTGGTTGCCTCTGTCTTTAGATTTGTCGGAACATGGCAACCACTGTTCGACTGTGTATCCACATCCTGGATGAACTTTGTTGGAGTTGGGTCACCGCGGAAATGAGAAGTTTTAGTAAATCAACCTTTAAAAGCCAAACTTAATCCAATGCGTGTTCGTTTTTTTGTACTCAAAAAGAAAAGGGTCAAATAAAGACTCAACAACTGATTAGAGTTCCGATATTTAGTTTCTTCAATTTCTGGAGTTCAGGAAATAGTACAAAGACAGATATCTGGGCGTTTTTTTTCTTGATCTCATGAGAAACTGCAATCGGGCGAGCACGGTCGAAAAATAAAAATGCGCGCCATCTTTCAGTCCAGCTTCAGTTTTTATAGGAGTTTTTTTTTTATGTCAAGGGTAATGTAGGTTGAATCGGTCGTCCTCGCTCCCTCCCACGGCACGGGTCCACGTCCAAGGGAAGGTCTTCCCCAGGTTAGTCATCGTCTGGATAGTTGATGATGGTCGATTCCCGTCTGGTCCCGTAGACTGGCACGCCAAGGCTGGCCTTCTCCGGCGGGCCGTCCCTCCGTCTCTCTCTCTCCGCCGGCATTCTTCTGTAATCTTGTCGGTGTGCATATGTGCGCGTGTATGTGCAAGTGAATGTGTGTGTGTATGCGTATGTGCATGTGCTCCGATCTCCAATTGTTATGTCTTTCGGAATGTGTTTTTCTTTTGATAGTGTGAGTCCTCCAGTTCCCAATTTGGTATGTTTGCATCTCTACAGCCAATGTGGAGAATGTGCTTCGTCGTATTTGTCCATGAAGTGCTGTGAATGTGAGGGCAGCTCATGGAAATGCTATGTGCGCAAATCTATTCTCACTACTGAGAATTTCAATAAAGTTCACACATTTCGACTAAGTACTATACATTTAGCATATGAGAATAATCTAATAAATCAGTAAACATCAGGCCTACAATCTTGTGACCCGTGCTTCTAGTTTCATTTGATAAATGCTTCTTGTTTCATCAATGTTTAAAATATTCAGTGAATATGAACCTGCTAACTTTAATTATCGACATTCTGTCCCGCATGTGTTTAAAATAATGCCAGTAATCGTAATAGAATCCTTCAACTTCAACCTTTTACCAGCTGAAAAACATATCCAGACTGAAGCAGGCCAGGAGAAACGTATCCATGCTTTTATCTGCAGTAGACGTGATTATTGTAACGGTCTTTTAACTGGACTCTATTAAGAGAGAGCATCAAACAGCTGCAGCTCATTCAGAACGCTGCTTCTTCACCATAACATTGATGTGTGCAACGTGTTATCCGTGTCAAAAATTGAGCTTGCCTTCATATTATGAACCCCATCTGAGATCATGCGGCGAACCTTTTCGCATAACTCCCACTGAGCCATTACATTGATGGTTGTTTCTGGAATGTTAACTGCTGAGTGTGTTCGTGGGAAATTTTGGATACCTGTTTGGCTTGACTTCATCCATGACCTCGCCTCCATCCTTGTCCTCACAGATTTTCATGTTGGAACAGGATCATATATACTGAATTGAAGTTCTGAACAAGTTGTAAAAATCCATTGAAATTTTTCAAAGAAATCGCTTATATTGTTGTCCGCCGCGGAAAAGTATGCTGAGACGAACCTCTTCTTCAATTCCGGAGATTACCTCCGCGGTAGCTGGTGGCCCAGGATAATTACCTTGTGTTATTTCTCCTCCCACACTTTTTGCTCTTTTGTCTGGCTGACTGGATAGCATCCAAGCATAGCTATGATTCAACTTCTTCCTCCTAAATTGAATTGGTAGGAGCGGTCTGATGAATTCGTATGGAGCATGATATTGTTCCAGAAAGCATGTGTTAATCACCATGCCAATTAATTTTTCTCTGTCCGTTTATTTGTCTCTGTTATTTGATAATTGAGCCTCACAGTGCTGTCATCAATGCGAGGTAATGCCATGATCGGGAATTTTTTTCGACAGCTTTGAGAACAGAGCGCTCGCATGAGCGGATGACCTCAACTCCATTGGGTCAGATCTGACAGATGCTACGCAGTTCCGTTGTGACACAGGCCCTCAAATATTTCCATTTGCACAATCTGTTTCCAGAAATGTTTTTGATTAATTATAATCAAGGACATTGCACCAACATCTTTCTAGGGTTGGCTGTCTTTTGTGAATTCTAATCCGTTCCACTTTTACGATAGAAGGGGAGAACAATTTTCTCTCTCACGCATAACATTGCCTATAGTTATAAGCACCTATCGGGCAAAATTCGCTCCAGTAGCATTACTGCCTTAGCAGCAACGTTTTTTTTTTAACGTTGATTATTATTTTGATTACATTTTTAAACCCTGCACTGTCATTATGATGAGACTGGGTTTAATTACAAATTATAATACAACTCTTTCACTTACGCAACTGCTGCATTGATTCACTTGAGGTATAAATGGAGCATGAATACAATCAATTGGCTTAGCCTCAAGGGCATTTTGGACATTTAAAAAGTCCTTGGACTTTTTTTGCCCACGGCAATAATAACACTGCCCCATTGAGCAAGCTTGCTTTTCATTGCAAACAATGACACACGACTAATTGTTATCAGTACACTACAAATATAACCGTGTTAAAAGTTCGGGGACAGCATTAAAAACAGAATGTCAGTGTTGCGTTAACACCACTCAGTAACAAAACGTGTAATGTTGTCGATTTGAAATTGAAACCACGCTCTCAACAAAATTGAAGTACATATTGAATAGAGCCGAGACAAATTTCACTTTCAATTTCCAAAGAGATTGGCCGATGGTTGTATTTCCTGTGACATCACGTGGTCACACGGCCAATCAGGTTCATTAACTGTATTTAATAGTTCAAGCAGGTGCGACGAGCTGGAACTTGTTTCCGCGACTTTTCTTTTTAACTCTGCTTGAATTACGGTTCATATTAAATCCCATGATTGTGTCAATTTGTAGGGGCCCTCTACTGCGCCACCCGCGGAGACATCGCCTGGTGAGTAGCCCAGCTGACTTCCGTTCAGTCTAATGAGGGTGTCAGCCCCTTTGACATGCAGTATGCCTACAAAATATAACATGTACATAAGATGACATAAAACGCCAAGTGTCTTTGAGGAATATAGATTGCATTGCGAGCCATCTCATGAGGACAGGCTGTGTCCCAGATTTGATGGCTTCGATGTGACCGGACAAACAATTGACCTCTCGCGGCTGAAGCCAGAGGGCAGCCATCTTATGTTGCCACTCCAACTGACAAATTCTAAGAATTGCATTTATCTCACTGCTATAAAAATTGTAATCAGCAACCTTTAAAGATAGACAATAACAACGTCGTAGTGAAATCAAAGATGGGCACTTGACCCTTTTTTGCCGCTATCTCGGTACCCGTCCGGGCTCCACCCTCCGGCCTTATTCATAAAAAAAATTTGTCGGCAGCGGGCCGGTTCACTGCTCCCTAGCGCATTATTTGTCCAGTCATATATTAGTGCGTGGATTCAAAATGTAGTTGCCGATGATGTCCCGCTGGATATAAGTGAGAATTTTTCATGGCTTTGTCTATAGGGCCATGGTGAGAAAATTTCACCTTTATCGAACAATACATGGCTTTTTCTGTCGTTTTTTTCTTTCATGATCTGTTTTCAAGAATGATTTAGTGTGTCTGTCACCTATTTATGGTTTCATTCATTATGTTTTTTTCCCCAAGAGTCTAAATTGAATTGTCCATAACAAATACCTTGGCAAAATGGCTTTGTTTATATGTTTAAAATACCGACTTTAGATTTATTTGATGAATAAGACTTTTTTTCATCATAAGGTGCTACTTTTAATCATGACTATAGATTGAGTCTATACAACAGGTTTTACTTTTAACGCAATGTACAAAAATATTTGTTCATCTTCAGTGATTCTGCAACCCTCCCAGTTCTAAGCGCAAACCAACATTGTCGGGTTTTTGTTAGGCCGATGAGTCTTCGCAGTCTGACGGCATCTGCCCACTCACACCCACTCACAAAACGACCATTACTGGAATAAATGATTGTTACCTTTTAACTGCGAAAGGAAATAAACTGAAAAAATCAGCAAATCAATTGTATGCTTTGCTGCGGCTGACTCATGAAGTCATTGCTGTTTTTAGAGCTCGTGTTAAATCTTAGCTCCTTGCAAGCGCGTAGGTCAGCCGGTAGCCCTGTTATGGTGTGTAAATAAACTGTAATTGAAGTTTTCATCACCACCACTAATTACAGAATGGCACTTATCTCACCGTTGTTGTGCGGATGTATGCGTGTATGTGTGTAAGGTGTAATTATGTAAACTCTGATAACAATTGAAAGCGTATTACTGCCGCTCTTATCTCAAGGGTATAATTAGAGGACTGTAGAGTGGGATCAGTAATTTAGTTATTTCTCACATATTACAAGGCTGCTCATTATATGAGCCAATGATATTAAATGAGATTGACTCCACATTTCACCGTGTCACAGCTTTGTTCATTTAATAACTCTTTCAGGGCTGTTGCACAGTTCAGGGTAGGAGCAGGAATCTCTTGCCACTTAAAGATTGGATTACGTTTAGGGGGGTTACGATTCAATACGCCTACTGATTGTCGATGCATCTTGAATCGATGCCTATATTTCTTTCGTAGTTATCGGCAGAATCTGAGTAGTACTGGGAATTAACAGGCGTGACTCACTAATATGTCAGTGATATGAAATAAAACGGTCTACAAAAACACTTTTCTTTTAACAGTTCACACTTTGTGTTTGAAAGCTTATAAATACAATCAACATTAATTGTTCCATCTGTTTAGCATTGTGAGCATTTTTACGTTTTTTTTTAATTGGCTCAAATCCTATTTGGGAGAAAAAAACAAACAAGCGCAAGAACAAATGCAAAAAAAAAATAAATAAATGAAACGTGACATCCATCCAGGACATATCAATGCAGTATGTGAGTGTCCCGTCTTTTTTTAAACAGCTAAGTCTGCCAAGAAGTTCAGACATGCAATTTTAATTCAACGTTGCGTGCTTGCTCGAGCTGAGCATATGACAAGGCGTTGCTTGAGTCACATCAAGACATCATATGATTTATCTGGACTGCTTCCTCTTCCTGACTGTAGCCTCTGCTTGACATTGATTTGATCACTCCTTTCCAGTTTTCATACCAGCTGCCAATTTTCAAGTCCAATTGTTTATTATATCTAGCCTACACGTGTTTTCCCCACAGCGGACTTTGGCGGCATGAAAGTGACTTCTACATATGTCCAGCAGTTGCATTGGCTGTCTCTTTGTGGTTGTCATGCACGCTGGAAAAAAAAACAAAACAGTCGTAATGTTATCATGTGCACACGCTGCACTTCAAACGAGGTAGACTGACATTATTTGAAAATAGTACAAGATTATATATCAGTTTGTCACATTTTAATATTGTGAAACTGATGAACATGTTTCATTGAAGTCAATTCAAATGACTTCTTTTTTTCAATCTGCCCCTTGGGCTTTTTAATTAGAAAAATTCATAACATCGTGTACGGATGGGTCTGATCCAAATTTAAAATGATAAAATTTTAAATGAGGGTGTTTGTGATTATGATTTCTTTGGAGATTAAAACTAATTTGTCTGGAATAAACCTGCCTAGACAAGGCAAGGTTGCTTTATTTATATAGCACATTTCATACACAAGCTAACTCAAGTATGACATTTTAAAGCATTTACAAACAAAATGGTTAAGACAGAAATGAGCATGGTCGTGCATTTAACTTGGGGCTGACTTCACTTCTGTTTCTTATTCCATTTGCATGCAGCATAACAGCTGCTTCACCATGTTTGCTTTGAACTCTGGGCTCCACCAATTGAATGAACCATGTTTGCTGAGCTCAGAACCCTACCTGGTTTTTATTCAATTAGCATTTCTTTAATATATTAAGGACTCTATCGATTCGGTAATGTATAGACCAGAAGCAGAATTTGAAAATGTTCTGATCTCTTAGTTGTGGTCTGAACTTGAATTGCAGCATTCGGAATGAGCTGCAGCTGTTGATGCTCTTTTGAGGGAGTCCAGTCAGAAAACCTTTATGCTAATCAATCTACTGGAGATGAAAGCATGGATAAGCTTCTCCTGGTGTTCTTAAAACATGCGACCCTTCAATCTAGAATTTTTTTTTTCAGATCGTAAAAGCGTGATTGATTTGATATGACTACTGAAAAGTCAGCCCCAAATAAATCAGCACCTCCAAGATTTCTTACATTCGCTTATGCATATTTGCATTTACAACCACGACTTCATGGTATGGTCCCCAAACTTTGTAGTTTTGTCCTATTTCTTAACTGAAAAAGGCGCAGAGAGTTTACGTGCAAAAAGGAAATCGAGTCCTCTGCCATTGTGATGCAAATACAAACTTGAAATTGATGTATAGGACAGATTGTAAACGATGAGAAAATTTTACCGCAGCTATTTCGGTGGAACCCATTGACAGAGCAAATGGTGGCCCACTGAAATACACTCCTTGCATAACTGGAACGATAAACGTGCATAGTAGTAAAGACAAACAGTTTTATAGCAAAGATGCAGAATTTACATGCATTGCCCTTCACACTCTGCAGATACAAGTTCATAAATGGATTCTAACGACTCATTAAACCCACGTACTTGGGTCATAACAGTTTTATCCCTAAACGTTATGTATGTGCGTGGGTGTGTCTGTGTCCTTGTACGCTAGTAGCAGGCAGGGTTGATCTGAATTCATTTGAAGCACTTGCGTATGAAATGTGCTGTACAAATGAAGTTTGATTGATTGATGCGATGACACCGACCACACTATTGCGAATACAAAATTGTTGTCGCATCCTGGAACTCAAGATCACAGATGCCTCTGGTGTATTGCGACAACATAATGAGGCCCCCTCCAGTGGCGTTAACGGCAAAAACAACTTGAGCGAAGGACCATTTGTAAAAGAACCCATCCATTATCTGTACCGCTTCTCCTTTTTGGAATGTGGGAGTAAACCGTAGTACCCGGAGGAAACCCACACAGGCTCGGGGAGAACATGCAAACGCTACACAGGAAGGACGGAGACGGAATCGAACCCATGACCTCTGCACTGTGAGGCCATCGTGCTAGCCAGTCGTCCACCGTGCCGCCTTGTAAAAGAACCAACAAATGTAACTCGGAGGGTATCGGGACAAATCCATGTTAGTTCTCACGGAGAAGAATTATTAAACAATCGGAAAAAGAATCCAATTGATCCAACAACTCATGTTGCAAAGCATGAAATTTAATTCGTGAGCATAACGGTTAAGACATTTTTGTCTTTTGTTGACACTATACTTTGGGTTTTTCCTGTCTGTCGTTGTTGTTTCTTCTGTTCTGTCATGGAGAGTGTCAGCGGGCGGAGTCTCCTGCATCACACCTGCTGGCAGTTGTGGTCAGCAGGCTATTGAGACTGAGAATTTCTTTGCTAGTTGCTGCTGCATTTTGATGCTTATGTGCTCTCCGCTTTCTTCTGGTCCTGCTAGTAGCTCCACTTGTTTCTCATTGTTGCTCGTAAGTACGACTGTGATTTTTCTGTTCTCTGTTTTTCCTACAATGTGTTGGTTGTTTTGTTTAGCATTTTGTTTGTAGTGGTGTCGTCCCTCCATTGACTTCTGCCCGCTTTTGTTTCATTATCAAGCTTACTTTTTCACATCGACCTTTTGTCATGTTGCTTTTTGGTAAATTGTATTACGTTATGCTCGCATGCCCCTTTTTGTTCAAATACTGAAAGATTGTTGTTTGCTTTGGAATCCACCTTTAGTGTTTTTGTGTGGCCTGCCAAGGCAAATCATGTACGTCAACTTCATGTTTCTTGCTGAAATACTTTCCATCCGTCCATTATCTGTACCGCTTGTCCTCACAATGGTCGCGGGGGGTGTTGGAGCCTATCTCAGCTATCTTCGGACAGTAGGCGGGGTTCACCCTGAACTGGTTGCCAGCCAATCGTAGGCTAAAATAATAAATATTTGTAAATTGACCCAATTCTGGAATGGGAAGTCTTCAGTTTGGCCAATTGAAAACGACTTTGAAGAAAATCTGGCCCAGCATTTGGTGTCTCAGGGGAGGAAAGCATTGCACCATTAACACTTCATTGTGGAGATAGGGCGCTGCTGACCTTGACTCAGGTGTTGTGAGTTGATGGGGAGAATACTTTGAAGTTCTCAATTCCATGACATAAAAGCAGAGACTGGTGACTCTGAGGTGACCTCTCCTATCTTTGGGGTTGAAGCGATGATGAGTGGATGAGATCCACCTGGAGTTTCTAAAGGCTTTAGATATTGTGGGGCTGTCCTGGTTGACACGACTCTACAACATCGTGTGGACATCGGGGTCATTGCCTCTGGATTAGCAGACCAGGTTGGTGAAGAAGGGGACCAGTTGTTGTGTTCCAAATTAAGAGGGATGGCGCTTCTTCGCCTTCCAGGTTAGATCGAATCAGAGGTGCTGGAGAAGACGGTCAATCGGGAAGACGGATCTTGGATCCAGTAGGATCAGTGTGATTTTCGTCCCGGCTGTTGAACTGTGGACCGGCTCTAAACCCTCAACGGGTTCCTCAAGGCTGCTTGGGGATCGCCCAACCAGTCTACATGCGTTTTGTGGACTTGGAAAAGCCATTTGACCGTGTCCTTTGGAGTGGGATGTGCTTTTGGAGTACGGAGTTCCGTACCCTTGGATGAAGGCTGTTCGGTCCCTGTATCACCGATGTCAGAGTTTGGCTCGCATTGCCGACATAAAGTCCGATTTGTTTCCAGGGACTGTTGGACTCCGCCTCTCCTTTTGTCACAGATTCTGTTTATAATCTTTATCGACAGAATTTCTAGGCTTTGGTGTTGAGAGTATCACCATCTCTGTTTTTTGCTAATAACTCTCACTAGTTCGCAGCCATGTGTGAAGCGGTTCAAGTATCTTGGGTACTTGTTTAACCAGTGAGGGTAGGATGGAGTGGGAGACCGTCGGTGCTCAGTGCATTATCTGCTGTGATGCGGATCTGTATTGGTACGTCGTCGTGAAGAAGGAGCTGAGCGAAAAGGAGAAAGTCGATCTATGTTGCTACTCTCACCTGTGGTCACAAGCTGTGTGCTATATTTATATATTAACACCCCTGAAAGTCTAAATTGTCCTTAGGTGTTAATGTGAGGGTGAATCATTCTTTGTCTTCATATGCAAATATCTGGTGAAAGTAGTATAGTAATAGTAATTATTTGTTGAATGAAGTGTCTCACTTTCAAACCAAATAGTGACTGCTGGCATGGCTTCATCCTGTAGGTGTCATACTAGCCAAGGCATATTCACTTATTCATTAATTCCTTAAGATTAATTTTGTTCAGAGTAGTTCATGTGTAAAGTCTATAGGCGTGTGCTTAGAAGCGTGTGTGTGTGTCAACAGGCACTGGTGTCCTGTTGAACCACTTAAAGGATTCTATTTAACGGGTCAGCCAAGCAATTAATCAAGGGTTTAATTGGAATCCTGAGTCGAGTGACACAATTTATGCAAATGAGGTAATTAATATTCAGGCCTATATTCACTGCTTGAATTAAAATGGTTTATCCGCCATCGCAGGCTAGCACTTTCATTACAGAAAATTAGTGAGCAATAATAAATCCAAATACACATTTTATTTCCCAGAGAGGAAAAAAAAAATATTAGAAAGGAGCAAATGTTTGTTTCATACTCTGTTGGTATGAGGCCATGTTAATGCTGCTAATTTTGCCTCATTAGTAACAGACTGCTATCTGCAGGGATTCTCTTTTAATTGGATCACCAAGCAATTCAACCCACGCTTTGTTCCTAATTGCTTTTTTGCCGTAAAACTTAGCATGTGCAAGTTTGACTGATTTTTATGTCTCATTTAAGGTATCCAAGGATAAAGTTTGGCTTCCTTGTTGTAAATGCCGATCTGCTGATATGAAACAATTTGCCTTTTTTTTTTTTTCAAGGTTTTTGCCATAGAATGTTGACTTAAACAATCACTTGAGACATTTTTCTTCTTGCTAAGTAATCGAGAGGAGCATGTGAAGTGGTCTTGTTTCCAAGTCATTCTGTAACGAACGCCAACATCAATAATGTCTAATCTCAATTTAGATAAAAACGGATTAACATTTACATGTTAAAAATGCATTTGCATCCCAATTATGACATTACGCTTCCTGCTACTGCCTGATTAAATTAGTCCGCCCTCCTTTTTAAAGATTCACAAATGATTGATGTAATAGGATAATTAGGGGATTTCCTGTTGTATTACTGTGCGTGCATGTGTATGTATAACTATTAAAAAAAAATGCCCGTGTGTTGTTGTTAAAGAGTGAAAATTTATGAGATATTTTTCAGGAAAGGAAAAAAATAAATGCAGCTGCAGCATTATTACTGGGAAGACTTGGCTCAGCGATTGCTATTTTTTAATTTTGTTTAGCTTTACATTTACATTTTTTTTTTTTTTAAATGGGGAAGGCAACTATTTGTCTTTGTTTTTTCCTTAAATAAACAAAAAAATGTTATTCTGTGCCAGTTCACACAGAACTACGAATGCAATACTCTTAATAAACAAAACAAAAAAATCAGAAATTTGTTTGCATTCCAATAAGACAATATTATCACAGAAAAACAAGAACAGACATACACAAATTAAAATTAAAGAAAGGTGTCTGGCCTATTGAAGACAATTTATCTCTGATTCTCTACGATCTGTGGTGGCTCTACAAAAATAAATTTCACAGAGAAAGCAAATAAAAATAACGCCACCAAAACACTTACAGGTGGGAAAATAACTCACACAATAAAATAATAAGCCTCAAACTCAATTTCTTTCTGGACTCAAAAGAGAACACTCTCATAGTCAGTGACATTTGCTATAAATGTTCCAGCTTTGCTTTCGTGTGACCCTGCTGTTCTGATATTGATCATTGATTAAAAGTTTTTGTCATTATTTATAGCTCCTGGTTTCAGTTGTTGCACAAAGATAATGATGGCATTTATTGCCGCTTCAATTGCAAAGAGATCAAATGTGATTGCATTTGCAAACACTGCTATTTAACAATATTGCTGTAAAAGCAACTCATGAAATTGTCCGCGCACCAGAAACGTGTAACTGTTATCCAAAGTCTGGCTAAAGAAAGTTAGCATCTTGGCTGCATATTTTTCATGCTATCGTTGTGCATAATTAATTTAAACTTCTGTCTGTTGTATGTTATTTACGTACTGCATTGTTTCCTGAATCATTTCATCTCTGTGCACGGAAGTATCTTAAGTGTTTTTTCCGGAGCGCAAATGGGAATATTTGACAGCTGGAGCATAATGGGTCACAGCAAACAAAGGCAAAGAAATGAAGCAAGCCCTCCAAAATATACCGAGAACAGATGGATCCTTTTTGAAAAGCACCACATTCAGCTACAAATTTGACTTAGACAGCCTGTTGAAAGACGCATGACGATTTGATTTAAGAGCATGAAGTATTAGCTAATAGCCGGTTATTCATCTGACGTATTCTGTCACTCACACACTTGCTGTGCTCGTGTGTGCAGGTTGCTCGGGGTTTGCAGTAATTACTGCAGTGAGCAAGGGAGTTGTCTTTTCCACGGCAGATGGCTCAGCACCATGCCGGATCAGGTAACCGTGACAACCACCTCTCTCCCCACACTTAACATTGCTATAATGACTCTTCACACGGGCCGAATGTCGTTATATAATCCGTGGAGAGAAAAGGAGATGAGAGGTAAATGAGGGGCGGGGGGGCGGTGAGGGGGTAATACTTTTAGTTTAGGGAAGTATCCTTTCAAGGGCTTAACTCATCTTTACTGTCGGATTGACCCCACTAAGTTGCATCATCTTGGAAAATATTGCAATTTTGTGAGACCACCACATCACATTTGGACTACTCAATTTCACTTCTTTTGTCGCAATTTAAAAACCATAACAACTAATTGGCCGAATAGTTCTTTACATTACTGTAAGGATTTATTGGAAATGGAATCTCAAATGATATAAGCAAAATAAGATGTTGGAGCTCCTCAAGCAGGGGTGTGTTTCTCTGCAGTACCAGAGGGAGGCAGTGAAACACCTCAGTGTGACAGGTGTCATTGGATGTGAGCCCTCAGTGCAGACAATCAATCACATGTTGTATCCGAGTACTCGCCTGTTGGATTGCTGCATGAACCAAGCAAGTCAAGCACGTGTAATGCAAAATTTCATTTTGTATTTATCTCTTTGGGGTTGCGTGGGGTTGTTATTGCTGGTGCCTCATCATCATTGTTATTATTATTTTTATTATTATTCTTATTATTATTACTTGCATGATCCGGGGCTAATGCAGCTAAACCACAAACTATTAGTGCCATGAAGAAAGATTTATTCTTTTTACGCCAATCATTTTTATCATGATTAATATATTCATTTTGACATTTCATTATCAATAATTGCCAAGTTACTATGATAAATTTCAGTCATATTTTGTTTCACATGTTTTCCATGTGCATGCGTGATCTCAGATGGGGCGGAACGCACACACAAACATACACTGGATCAGAAGTGTGAGAAAATCAGATATGGAGCTAATACCTGCTCACAGACGCCTATCCACCAGTAAATAAAAAAAAAATACCTACTTTACGTCAATGTTGCACTGAAAGCAAGGGTTATTAAATATAGTGCATAGATCATTAAACAGGAAAAACGGTTGCCAGCCTTTAAGCACTTTCAAATTGAGATTGATTATATTTGGAATATTCATTTTGAGTCCAAACTCCAAACCTCCATTTGCTATTTGAACAATACTAAGGGCCGCAAAAGTGCCAAATATTTTTGTGATTTCAAGGTGCATTGCGGAAACATGTGTCTGATACAAATCTATGCATGTTGGTACTTGTCTGTGATTGGCTGCAACGCATTCAACTCTTCCCTGGTGACTTTGTGGCCATCTTCTCTGAATCAAGTCACCAATCGCTGTAAAGGATTAGCCAGATGATTCATTGCAATTTTTTTTTCTCGCTTGCCTTTGGTCAGTCCTGGCTGTAATTTATGGTGTGCAGCCACTTAGAATAATAATCAGCATCGTCGTCATCGTACTAAGGTCACCTTACAATGTTAACGTAACAACACTCGGGAATGGCATAAAAATAATCAAATGAGAGGAGAGACGCAGGTACACGTGCTTTTGGGTGTTAGTTGTCAAGCTGTCTGGGATTTTTCTTTTCATATATTAGCCTGGATTTCAGGAAATGTTGGGAATTGGAGAATAGAGAGATCGTTTTAAGTGATTGAGAAGGTTTGTTGACAGATGCCAGGTTTAATATTGCTTGTACCATTATCTTTTTGTTTTCTTTTCTTTTATAACATTCTGTTAAATATTTGAATTTTTTTTGTGTGTCGCTTGTGCTGACAGATGGTGTACATATCCTCTGTGTATTGAACAATTCTTGTACTAAAGGCTTGTATTGTTTTGCTGTGCCGTTGTGCTTAACTAGTGGCAGGTGTACAATTTTTGCCCGTGGGCACTGTCGTCTGCGAATTTTAATTTTTTATTTTTTTAATTTTCTCGTCCTCAAATTATTCTGAGCCACCAAGATTAACCATGCCATGATTTGCTTTTGTCTATATTGTGTTGAGTGTATCAACTTTGATTAAGAGCCAGTTGTAGTCATGTGCTCTTTTTTGTTTTTCTTTTGTTGGCCTATCGTTAGTGATGGGTAAATGAAGCTTTAAATCTGCTTCATGAACCAGTTGTCGTATTTTTGGACTCCAGTAGATGGCACTCTCTGTTCAACATTGGGCTGAAAGCACACTGACTTGACATTTTTTAAACCAACAGTTCCGTCTACAGGACGAATAGACAACAAGTGGTTCATGAAGCAAATTTGAAGCTTCATTTTCCCATGACTACCCATTGGTACTTGGTTCACAACTCTTTCATCACTTACTCTTTGAGTTGTCGAAAGGGTCCGCTGTTTTACCTGTTTTCCATCTCCCCCTGCTGCAGCACACTTGATTCAAATGATCCGAATCGTTATCCAGGTTCTGCAGACTTTTCCGATTATCTAATCCATTCAATCGGATTTGTAGCAGGGAGAGATGGGAAAACAGACAGGACAGTGGATCTCGAGGAACAGGATTGAACAGCCCTGGTGTGTGATTTTGACAGTTTACTACCAGGGAATACGTGCCCATTTTCTGGTGCGGAATTTAATGAGGACGGTGTTGGTTACAATTAAAACAATTTGTCTTTTATGTCCAATCCATTCGAGTTGATACCAAATGTGATTTGATCGGGGTTTTTCTAAGGCCTTGTCTCTTGAGTGTGAACATCAGTCTCTCTGTCTCCTTTAAGCTGCCATCTAATCCACCAGTCATCTGAATCCCACGTCTCACCGACATTGGGATGAAAGAGCATCTCACCGGAGCCGGGGCCCCTCCGTGCGTGATCAGGAGTGAAGGGAGAAGGCCTTAGCGCGAAATGTCAGTGCTTTTCCTGTGAAGCAAGCCTCATCAAAGGAGGATTAGTGTCGGACTGATGGCTTCACTGGACGAGCAAGTTGTGATGGGGTAATCTCATGCACGACGAAAACTTGGAAGAGACATGCCGCTTTTTATGTACGCTAACCCATAGTCACAACTTAAACGTACGCAGGGTTATCGAGCTCACAAATAGTTACGTTGAATAGTCTGGTGCACACACTTGATGGGCTTCACTTGTGTTATTGTGGATCATGCGGAGTGGGGCCTTGTTATCCACTCAAAGCCATTTTGAGAAGGATATTTCGTGCAGATCGGATGGCTGCTACGGGTCTCATTTTGAGCTATATCAAAATATTCGAAAGGAAGTCAGCTCCAGAAGTACTGAACATATGTACGTATTGTATTTTTTTTATTATCAGGATAACTTGTGGCTTTATTTCGCTTCCTTTTGTCGCTCGAGTTATAGTTGTCCTGTTCAGTATATATGAGGAGCTGACAGTATAGATATTTTAAAGCATACTTTTCCTGTGAACGAAGTAATTCCCGAAACTCTCAGGCAGGATTCTTTATGAACCTGCTCATATTTATCATCAGATTTCATCACTGTGGATCGGCACGGTTTGTGTACCCTCACCCCCCTCCTATATGCTGTCTTCTGTGATTCAGCTAATGTTCTGTCATAATCGATCAGCTTGAGAGTGAATGTTGGCGACTCAGTTCGCCAACAAACAACAATCAATACTGCCATTCCTTGTGGATGTGTGCAACATAGAAGAAATTGAGACCGCTTGGGATCTACCTTTTAATCTGCAGTTCGGCTTTAGTGGAAAGGTCACAGATGACAAACCCGTCATATCAAGCAAGATCTTACAGAAACTGCAACTGAGCCTTTTGAACTCGGACTACTTCTGGATCTTATTCTACTGCGGTCGAAAAAAGACACACCGCTGTTATGGTCTTCACTGTCCATGAACTTTTATGTTTTTTGATTGTCTGTGTTTACGTGTGAGCAGCTATTAATAGCCTGCAACTTCTTTAAGAGATAAACCAAACCTGCAGATTAGTATGAGACCAGAAAATGATCGACTCTTGAGCAGGTCGTTTTTTTTTTTTTAAATAAACCGGTTCAAATTCAATCACAAATTCACTTGAGAGGCTTGATGCTGCCACTTTATCACACGTTTTATTTTATTTTTTTTGCATCATTTAACCAGGTTTGACCTATGATAACCCCCTATTGACTGCTCGTGAGTGTACCTTGTTGATGGCAGAGATACTGTCGATGGAGTTATTTACATGTTTGGGAGAGTTCAGCCGCATCTGCGTCGGTGACATTTATAATGTGCACGATAAAGCTCAGCCTAACACGTCTAAAATGTAAATGAGATGTTTACATCTGTTTGGATGTGCATTGTCCTTTACTTGAACCTATTGTGGGGTTTTCAATCAGTCTGAATGAGGTTTCTTATGAAGTATTGCGTCTTTTCATGTCTTTCTACCTGCGTCCTATTTATGGATTTCAAAACGGCTCCGAATACAATATTTAGTTCCTTGGAACATTTGGGAGGAGCTGCAACCTCGCGTGTTAGTATTGAGCTAAGTGAGCCATTTTTCAGGCAACGCATTTCGAAACAAATAGAAACATCACTCTTAATTTGGAAGCCTGACAAGGCAAGAAATGAGAACAATATGAAGTCACAGCACGGTGCACTTCATTAAAGTCTTTGTCTTTCCCCTCTTGACGTAGCAGAATGTAATTGTGTTGATGACAAGGGTGTGGACAATTGCAAGTGATGTATTTATGGATTTTTCATTTGACTCCATGTGAAATATAGCAGCTGCCGTTGTTGCTAAAAATTAGCTTTTTAAAATTCCTCCTTTGGAAAGTATAAAGTATGAGTCAAATTATGCTCCTAAGAAAACATTGGTATGTGTAGTTGATTGAATTATTCCTCCTGAAGATTTATTAGCATAATCTTGTGGGCCTTAGTATTACCCATAAAGGTAATTAAACAAGCCAATTTGCATTCAAACAACAGTACATGCATCCATTTTGTAAACTGGAGGCCATCTCAAATTATATTTGGACGCGAGACGTGCTACATCCCACACTAAAGTGATTATTTGAGAGGAACCCTTTGCTTATACAAAAGTTTATTATGGAAGTAGTTGATCGATCATTAGTGGATTGTATTGCTACGTTACCACAGGAATACGATGTATTAACGAGTTCAATCTAAAAGCTTGTTATGTGATTGGTTCTTATCCATAATGCAGTGGATTATTGAAAGTGGAACTTCGGTGATGACTTGGGTTTCGGATTTCCTCGTGAAGCAACTTGGAGAGATCCTAGTCTGCATCCAGTCATCGACACTTCTGTTAAATATTAGCAAGACTTGAATCTGGGTCCAAAAAGTGCTAAGGCAAATTAATACGGATTTAACACTGTGGTCAGCAGACGGGTATTATTTTGAATCGGAATGGAATGGGAATTTCCTGAGTATAAACATGAATGGATAAAAATCCAAAACACATTTTCCAAAATGTTATTCTTGCACTGTTCGCTATTTTGGCTAGCGACTTTATATTAAAATCTTTAACTCCTTTGTTTGTAACTGATTTTTAAATGCAGTCCTTTTAATTTTGGGAAGCACATTGAGTTATCTTGTGCATATTGCATGTGTGTATATAGGATCATAACCTTTTATTATTTACATTCAAAGTTGAATTCATTTTTCCTGAGGGGTCGATTTTTAGTAGTTCACTGCGTTCTTTTATATTGTTCCATGTTGTAATGTTGCGTAAAAATGAAATTCATGAAAAAAAATGTATGTAAATAAAATGTCTAATTACTCTGTAATTATCTTTATTGACTGATGCTTTAAAATTGGCAATTTAAAAGCAATGAAAAAAAAATAACAGTAAAATTTTGTTTTTATTTTTCTACTGCTATCTCCTGCCGTAATTTCCTCCGTATCATGTTTTGGGGACCCAGGCAGTTGTTTCAACACAAAGTAACAAAGGGCCACTTGATTTATTTTTTAAATGTTTAAATCACCTCTTTTGAGAAACATTCAAATCAGTGTTGCTCATCATATTAGCTCTTATACTTTTTTTGTATTGTTTCCAATTAGCACCATTTTTAACTACATGAATAACATCATTAAAATAACTCATGTTTTGCTAACAAAATGAGAAAGTTGTCAAGCATGTCTATAAAAGTAAGTGATGCGTGGTTGCATCAGCAATGACAGACAATATTCATAGTACAAGGCAGTTTACCATTTAAATGAATTTCAAGTTATTAATTTACGATCAGACCAGTTTTACGATATATTAACTTTCTCCGCGCCGGTTAATATGGTCTTCTCAGCATAAATCCGGCAATTAACAAAAGCTGTAAGCTTCTTTATTGGCGAGCGTGACACAATGACAATTCCTGATTGCCACCAGGGTCTTGTCAAAACTCCATCTCTCTCGTTCTCTCTCTCTCTCACCTCGATGCCTCACTTGATCCCTTTACCGTCACTCTCCCGCCGGCCTTCATCCCCATAGGCTTCCCATCCTCCACGCTTGTTACAAACTGTCAGACGAGCTGTTCACAGCTCTCGCTGTGTTCATGCTGGCTGGTCAGCCCGGATTGGCATGCACACGGTGTCCCCTGGACTGACCTGCCTGCCTCTGTTACTCCCCCATTAAAATTCTTGTGCCAGATCCCCAATGAGGAGAGTGTTGCAGGGTCAGCCGGGCTCGGTGGCCTCTCTCCACCTGCCTGCCTAATGAAGAAGATGCCTGCTGGGTTCATTATTAAAGCCCCGCTAATAACAGACACAGCAAGAGTAGTGATGGCAAAACAGAGGGTATTGGACACGGGGTGTGCAAACTCTGACAAGGTGAGACACTTTTTTAGCACCAAAGTTAAACATTTTTAACATGGTGGCAAACACTGAGATTTGAATATGACAGCCAGTCAATCTAGCAAATAAGAATGCAGCACATATGATGGTGGGTTAAATTCACTCGTGACTTGCCTAGCTAAACAAAGTATTCCCTTCATTTGCATGCAAGGTTGTAATTGAAGGATCGAGAAAAAAGTCCATTTGAATATTCTGAATTCCTGTTTTCGGTTCCAATGTCATAGAAGTCATTTGCATACATCGAGGCATTTCCTTATATTCATTGCCATCGTTTGAAGCCACATAGGTTCTCCGTAAACTATTTTGTCAAGTATCATATCCAAAAGACTCGTACGGGCAGGAAGGAAAAATTCCATATAGATTATCGGTTGTTTTGAGAACAATAATAGAATTCCTCCCAGCTGCACCGAGCACATATACTGCAAATGAGCCTACCGGCTGCCAGTGCTCTCTGTAAATGATGTGGGTTATTATACAGGGTATTACCAAAGTCCTCCGAGAACGAACTAAGGGCCCACTAAGTGTGTGGGTGCTTGCGCAATCATGTGTTGCATTCAAGTTTGGAATTTTCATACTGCGTGTTGCTGATATATCTCTCCATGCTAAGCAGGCATATTTTTAAAGCAATTTATCAAAACATAAACAGTATTACTATGTATCACAATTTTAAGTTTGGTGTGATGCTGTAAGCCTTCAGGTCCATTGAGAAAGCATCAGAGTGGAATGGGGAGAGGGGGTGGGGCAGATGGGGGGGGGGGGGGGACAAAGGGATGGAACATATTAAATGTTAGGATGTATTTCTGCAAAGCCTGCCATTGAATGTTTGCGTTTCGTGCAGCATGACCAAGGCTATTATTTTCTTGCTGCCGCTTTGGAGCATACCACAAGGCCTCGTAAAAAGTAACTTGGTCACTAAATTTAGGATGCGTAAAGGATTTAGTAGCAGTTGAAAAAGTATGGGTAAAAATGTATTCAAGCAATAAAACATCTCTGAATGAATTTTACTGTATGTTCTATAAAACCAAACTTGTTTTTGTGACACTGGTTGACTCCCAATGTATTGAAATGTAATATTTTCTCATGAAATAAATACAAAAAATGGTATTCCATTTAAATGGTTGCCATGTAAAACATGATTTAAATGTATAGCTATTTTGTTTTTTAGTCTCTAACTTCACTCTGGTTTTTAATATTTCTGTCAAGTTATTTTGTACTGAAGAGTAAGTCTTGACGTTGCAAAATTTTTTTTATATCCAATTGTATGTTTATTACATTTTCATTTTTGACATCTGCTGGTGAGAAGTAAGTGACAGCCTTTAACCCCGCTCACATAGCATTTACATTTTTAAAAAAATATTTTAATTATTTGGTCATTATTTAAATAATTTATCGTAAATTAATTAATTATTGGATTTATTCTAAACAGTAAAATAAGAATATACTATTTTTTTGTATGTATTATTTTTATTATTAACTCTGAATAAACAATATACTCATTGGAATGATTTTTTTTAATTTTTATTTATTTATTTGTTTTTTACCGATGTATATTCTGCACAAAGGAATGAATGTTTGCCTTCAGAGTCAAATGCAACAATGCAGGCGTTCAACTTCAAGAGCAAATGAGTCAAATGTATCTGAGAAACGGCTTAGTGCCATTGTTATTGTGTGCAGTTTGTGTTTTTCTTCTTTGTTTATCTAATCGAAGGCTCCAAAGGATGGCTCATCACTGCAAAGAAAGTAAAGCCCTCATTTTGTTTTTAGTAGCACAGCTGGATGATATACTGTTGGTGAGCGTGGGGGTGGTGTGTGTGTATAGTATGTGTGTGTGTGGGGGGGGGGGATCAGATAAACAAACCATAAATGCCCGGACTTCTGCTGCCCTCTGAGATTATAGCTGCTACAATGATTAATTTTAACAACCTTAGCTAATTGTCTCCACGACTTTTAGTTAACAGCAAATATGATGTAGCCTATGTAGCCATGGGTGCATTTCTCGACTGTAAAAAAAAAGTATAATGAACAGCATATTTAGTGCTGGCATTTTCTTCCCAGAGATTTGTGGAGTGCACAGAGGTCAGCCGGATGGGAGTCTGGGAATTAAAAGATGCCTTGATGCCGCCTATGCGTCTGTCTTAAAGAAAATGAGCGGGGGAAGGAGCAGCGACTTATATTGTCTTTGACTTCAAATCAAATCTGTGTCGTTTGCGTTTGCTCCGTACCAGCATTCTGCTGTGTGCAGCTTGAAAGCAGCGTGTCATATTTCACCCTCATGGGAGGCATCCCGTGAAGCCTCAGCATTTTTGTCTTTGTTATGATGGATAAAGACATTGTTCTCCCCTTTCTTTCTTCCTCCTCCTTTTAGACGTGTACTAAAACTGCCATCCGGCTCTCTCCATCTTTCCTCTCTGTTGTGCCTGTAAGCAGACCAGCAGTTCTGATGTAGGAAGCATCTCGGCCTTGATCAATGGCTGTGATTTGACTTCAATCTTAGCTGCGCTCCGAAACCACCACCCGAGGCTGGGGATGACACCTCCCCACGAGTGTCTGAGCTTAAGCACCCTATTTTATCTACACTGTCTCTTCCCCTGTGTAGAGAGGAGGCGTAAAGAGAGAGGCGGGTATGCTCTGATCCCCTATAGCTGCTCTCGGACGGAGATGTGCTCATCATCGCTGCGATGTGTACGGGGGAGGAAACCTTTACCTCAGTCGAACGCACAAGCTTTACCTTGCTACCATCTGGAGGAGTATATACCATTCGATGTATGCTCGCTATGAATTCTATTGTACATACTGGAGGAATTATGTGCATCATGGCCAGTATTCACTCACATTTCTCCTCCTGCTGACCGTTTATGTCTTCATTCCTATCTGACTCAGCATATGCGTGTACATTTTTCTTCCACAGGCACCTTACAATAGGAAATAGGTTCCATAACACTATTCAGTATTTCACTGTACAAAGTAGAGGTAAAGCAAGTTCTTTGGTAATTTGAGAAACTCAATAAAAAAAAAAAATGCTCAGATTTTTTTATTTTTTCTGCCGCAGCAACATTTGTTCATGCTATGCAGAATGGCAACACATGACAAGATGGCCGACCTCCAAATAGCTTACCAAAGAACATATGGACATTAATAACATCAATATATGGACATCAATGGTACGCTATAATTTTGTCGTTGTTCCCGGCAGCGCCTGGCGACGTGATGGCGGTCTTGAGTCGCCTTCCCAACAGTAGTTGGGGCCAGTTTATGCCGTCACAAATTGTTGCCATCAATGTCATCCTGAAATCAGGTTCAATTGCTAATTAAGGATGCTAAATAACCGCTGACATTGACATACGGCACCAGTTGCGGTTGTGGCGTCAGTCTTAGGATGGGAACCTGGAATTCATAGCTGGGGGTGATTTTTATGATTATTACCCTACAGACCGTATTTATTTTGCTTTTTTCCGCATTTTTGATGATCTTGGGACTTTACTTTATTCATGCCCATTGGCAATGTATCGTTGAGCCCAAACTCACAGTATTAATACTTAGCCATTACTTTTGACTGTGTTATGTTATTGCATTACTGTTTTACGACTACAACTTGTTTTATGGCTAATACGATGGTGGAACGCGCCGACGTATCACCACCCCGCTCATGGCGGTGTCTGCAGCAGAAATAAAGAAACAAACCTCAGTTTTAGATAAAAAGATTTTGTGGCAGCCATGTTTTCTTTTATGGATGAAAAAGGTTCAAATAAGGAAAAGGGTCTATTACAGGGGTGGGCAAAGTTTTTGATTGGTGGGCCACAATGGGTTCTAAAATTTGACAGAAGGGCCGTACCATGAGCAGATGCATTGAGTGTTTTGGTCACCTCACCTCATTAGAGAAAAAAAATACATTTAATTTTAAATAAATGAACGAAAGCATTACAACAAAATATGTCTTTGACACACCACAGTATTTAGAAAATAAAACATTAACAAGGTTTATTCATTTAATTTTTTTCTAGTTCAGCGGGCTAGATTAAAACGTTTAATGGGCCGCATGTGGCCCCCGGGCCGTAGTTTGCCCACACCTGGTCTATTACGTCCATTATGTATATCTAGTTGGGTGGCTACAGCCCCTTATTGCCCACCCCTGGCGACGGGTGTGACGTTGCTATTGATTGATCCTGTCAGCGAGAGATTCATTTAACATATTCCTTATTGTAGCGAAAGTTTGCAGAGTGCCGAACTGTAACACATCTTAATGAGAGCTGCTCTTAATATTTTTTTGAGGTAATCATAATATTAGAGTTAACTGCTCTGGCCCGCTGAACCGCCTTACTAACTCTCTTAATAAAAGTGTGGAGTCTTCTCGGCTGCCACTTGAATGTTATAAACGACTTCCTGATGCAGTATTTTTCCGTACTGCACCTTTCTCCTTTCTTGCTTCTCTATTTCAGCTTCTGACCAGCATGTCCTTATTTTTCTCTTTGCTCTTTGTTTGTTTTGTGTTTTGCTCCCATTTTGCTTGATACATGAATATATATTATACATTTAAACAAATACTGTAGACTGTAATATACTAATTAAGGTGTCATGCTCATTGCTTTGCCCTCAATGGGTACACACAACTACGCATTTAAATAATAAACCCGAGCTATGAAATGAGGAAATATGGTAATATAGAACATGCAAGTGTCATCGACCTGGAGGTTAATGATTTATCCATCCATCCGTTTTCTATACCACTTGTTCTTGTTTGGGTTGTGATATTTACGCGGGATAATAAATTCATTGTAAAAGCTTCCTGCATGAAACTGTTTCTTTCTCACAGATTGTGTATTCATAAAACTTCAATCCTTGGTGGGATCTTGGCAAGAAACCCACATTCCAAGTTTAAAGCCACTAGTACGCGGAATGTGTAAGGAAATAAATAGCATTACCCCCTGATAAAGAATTTAGTTTTCATGCTGTGGTGATGTGTGACAGTGCATCTTGTGACTTTGTTGCTTTCACTGCCTTGCCCTGAAGTAAGTTTATTATAAACGCAACTATTTTTAGTGAGTGTTGCGAGAGAAAGCACTTACACTGTCAGGCCCAGGGACTTTTTAATCTCGGATGTACTGCCTAAGTAGATCATAATTCAAATTCAGTTTTCAGGAAGAGTTATTGATTTTGCTTTTTCTTTTAAGTATTACATCTTATTGCTTATTTAAATACAGTGGAACTTGTAAGGCAGACTGCATTCCATTTTAACCAATATTTAAAAACATGTTTTCCCCTAAGAAATAATCTACACTGAATTGGATCGTCGAGAGTGGTTAGCATGTCAACCTCATGGTTCTGAGGTTTGCACCTTCTTGTTAGCATCTTGTCCCTGCGCTATAGAAAATAAATGGCCCGGTGAAAATTATTTTCCTCAAGGGTCAAACTGTCACCCATCATAAAGAGTTTATTAATGGTAGTGGCAATGTTCTAAGTAACGTTATGTTTAAAAATATATCAAGACCATAAACTCACCCATAACTTTGACAAACATGGTAATAAACACGCAGATGGATGAAGGACAAAAATAGTATGTTATCAAATTTCTCCTCATTTTCATTACAGGTATGTTTCCTTGGAAGCATCAAAACAAAACAAAAAAAGAAATGAAAAAAATTAAATAAAAAAATCCAAGCGGCTCTATATTTGTAGTATGTTGGTGCGCCGTTGTGGGTGTGAACAGTCGACTTGATTTGCAGTCAATTGAAGCGGATCCTTCCACTGTCTTTAAAGCGAGGGGCGCTCATTCCTTGACATGGTGGAAGCACAAAAAAAAAACTTGCTCATAATCGTGTAATAATAATGTATAATTATGAAATTGTTATAATATATGGAATTTAAGATGTACGATCAGACACTTTGCTTTGAGCGTTGCTTCCTATTACAATAGCGCATTAATATTTGCTCATTGATAGGTTGAATTATTATCAGTGACTGTCTGTGTACTAATGCAGACATAATTGACAGTCTCTGTGTTCCTCTCAGGTCTTAAACAAACAATGTATTAAAATCTTCAAGTGGCCTGTGGGAGGGACCAGGAGCACATTAAAAGTACAGATGAATCCAATCAGCCTGTTCACAGGCATCCAACACAGGAATGCTCGTGCACTTAGCATCACTTCTCAAGGGCGTAATTAGTAGGATGCTTGTGAGTTGTTTGTTTTCAGGCATTAGTAAAGTCTGTGGATCCAGATAATAGGCTTGGCTGGGAAGTGGAGTCGATTGGCCCTGCCTTCATCCTTGGAGTCCTGATACCACATGTCAACACCATTGTTTTTTTTTTTTTCTTGTCTCGCGTGGCTATGTGATCTATGGTCTCAGGGAGCACTTAGCTACAACTGTCAGCTACAAGGCCCTTTTTACTGTACGAGAGTATCTTTTGAAGGAGAATCCGCCTCTCAAGATCCACACGAAACAACGTAACTAATTTATGATGCCTTTTTAATGAGCACTCAGGAGCCTCTAATAATTGAATTGATGAATATCTGAAATTGGAACAGGGTGGGGAAAGAATACTTCAAAAGTTGGTCAAAAACAGTCATTATGTCTGATGGGACTTCACAAATCTTGGTGAGCATTTAGAATAGTGGTTCTCAAAACTCTTAAAACGTAGTAGGTGTGATCACTTAAAAACAAGACATGGGTTCTATTTCCAAAAACTACATTAGTTACTCTATTTAGTTTGATTTGTTTTTTTTAAACCTGCCCTGACAAACAAACAAAAGCAAAAGAACAAAACCCATTATTTCCATGTTCTCAAGACGACCATACTTGCAGAGTTCACAATGGCATACTTTGCATTCTTAATATTGAGAAACGCCTAATTGAATGTTATCCGGTGTGATCCTGCGTTTGACGCCTACAGAAAGTGGCAGATTTAAGTTGTTCATCTTTGGTCATGATTATCGACATATATTGTGAGATAAGGGATTTTTTTTACTCTTTTACAGAGCCTCAATCAGCCCTCCCTGAACGTTTTTGCGAACGTGCTCATTCTGGCGCCTGTGAACGGCTTTTTTTGAATGACAATTCAGGTTTATTTATTTTTCCCCGAGAAAATCAGGGCAAACACACGTTATACGAGCCTTCATATGTAGACGCATAAACAACCTTGGCGGTGTTCGCAGAATGTTGCAGGTGTTGTGTGATTACCGTATAGTAATTAGGGAGTGGCACACCAGCCAATGAAGTCAACTGGGTGCGTACGCTGCCTCTTGGCCAAAATCAGCTGCTGAGGAGTGGAGAGCATTATTTGACTCCGCACAATAAATTGTTGTTTTTGTGCGGCATGAAATTTTCTTTCTCCAAAACATACTTGTTCATGATTTTCTTCATTCGTCAGATCGTGTGCTCCGTCTCATAGTAGCTCAGTGTTTTTCATTACATGGGAAATTAGTTTGACTGGAAGCCACTGCTTTTAAGATCTTGATGTCTTTAAAATTTGATGTTAGCAATCTCATCTTTTGCTTGTGGGATTTAATTATTATTATAGTGCATATTTAGCCATTAGAATTACTCACAGTTCATGAAGTGTTTGCTATAAAATCCAACTGACTATTCTTAATATGGACTAAATTAATTTAGGATTTGCAAACGTCCAAGGAGGAAATTTAGTTTGTTGTGGGCTATGGGGCTAGGAAACCAGGCATCAGACACGGCTATGCTTCAGCACTTTTCAATTTGGGCTTGGTCTGCCTGAGCCTCGAGCGAATCGTTAAGGAAAGTCACATTAGGCATCCTTACTTGTTTGAATGCTGAAAGTCAAGCATGCCTTTTTTTTTTAACTCTCTGTACTTCGTCTGCTTACATAATGACATGCTCAAACGTTGCACTTTTTCAAATTATTGGACCCATTCAAACATTGTTTGTTTTTTATACCTTGTCCTTGCTTGAGAATCAGGACAAAACCTTCTTTTTCTTTTTGGTATTTGGGGATTTTTTTTTGTGTGTGTGTGTTCATATTCACAGTGGAGGCTTAAATGATAAAAGTTGTGTTTGAAAAATGACAGTTTTGTATTTTCGCATTTATGTAGCCACAAAATGTCTTTATAGTCAGAAAAGTACAAAAAACAGACTCCCATAGTTTCAGGCCCTTCTATTTTCGTCACCTGATTTGCGTTTTGTGGAAATTTTATTTTTTATTGTAAATTTTGTTGTTACCCAAACTAAAACCATTGAATTCTCTACACTAAAACTGGATTGCTGTGGCTTAAAGAAATTACTAAAATATCAGGTCAGTTCAGGCATTTTATTACTAAAATCTTGATTCATATTCTAAAAATCAATATGAAGAGCCACAAAGAATAAAATATTTGCCAATGTTTTTATTTGAACCTTAACATTTTCAGAGTATACCGGCATTTCATGTTTCATCTAGTGTTCCTCATTTCCAACAGTAAAAATATCTTGTGCCATTTTTCACACGATAAACTCCTGAGGGCAGCATATTGCTGATTACACATTATTAGAGGAAGGAGGAGGAAATTAATCAAATGATGTATTAAGTTGCAAACTACAAAGCTAAGCAAAGCATTGTACTTTATCTCAAGCTCGAGCCGTAGCGAGTTGTGACTTATTTAATAATTAGAAAAAGCTATATCACCTGACAAGTGGCAGTGACTTTATCGTTGTCCAGTCCTTTTAATATGTTGACAGTGTCAATGTCTTGAGTCCTCCAGGGGCGAAAAGCAGCTGTCCTGACATGTCCCTGTGTCAGCAGTCACTAAAGAAACTGGAACGTGTTCACGACTCATGCGGATCTTCTCACGCTTCACCGTGGGTGCAAAGTGACTGGCCCGCTGTCCTCTGTACTGTTGTCATCCGTATCACTCCACAGATCGCAAAGACGCACTCGGTGTGACAGAGTTGAGGAATGTGACGTGAAATCGTCAAACGGACTCGGCTGAAGCAGGCGCCGAATCCAAAATAGCGCAATCGTCTGGATAAAATAACGTTATATAGTGTTTGATATCCTAACGCCCAATTTTAACCTGCTTGATGAATCAAACTTGGTTCAGTGAAAAAAATTACTTGCCACCAATCTGCTTAAAACGGAACATAGTTCAAACTTTCCATTTAAGACCGGAGGACTTATATTAATTTAAAAAGAACTCGCTTGAAGACTGTATGGAAGGGAAATGTAACTTTTATCAAGAACTGTTATTTGATCACTGAGCGCCAACTTTGTTTATGCTCTGGCCTTAATTTTAAATTCCTAGACTCCACAGGGGCTCCGGCAGCGCAGCCTAAGAGAGATTTCAATCCAAACATAAGATTTAAGCGTGACTGCATTTTTTTTTTTTTTTTTGTCTCTCATTAGTCTGTGTGCGGGTTTCCTAAATTCCATAAAAATGTCTCTTCGCTGCTTACTTGAACTCATTCAATACCATTGACGGATAAATACGTCAAAATCCATTCTTTTTACTGGGCTGGTCGTGAATGAGTTAACAATCAAAGCTATCAGTGCAGACGTTATTACTTTGAGGCTTGCCGTCAACACTGTGATAGTGTAAAAGTAGTTTTCTTTTGATGTTGTGAATGCACAGTGATTTTTTTTTGCTTTTATTGCTACACCTCATTCCAACCACATGGACCACCTCGTACGTGTGTGGTACACAAGCATGTGGCATTGTGTAAGTTGTTTCAATAGTGTATTGTTTAAAAAAAAAAAAAAAACTCACAATTTAGTGTGCTGGACAATCTGAGCCATTTGTCATCCCTGCAGCTTGAAGAGGGATTGAAGGGTTTGGGACAAAGAAACATTGATAGAGTGAGGCCAACTGAAACCGCGTCAGGGTCAGAGAAGTGGCCGTTTCAAAAGCAAAGATTCTGGATAAAGAAGTCGAGAATGTGGGGGAAACTCGGACTGACCACTTTTTTGAAAAATGTAAACTTGGTGTTCTGGGAAGTACTCTTTAAATTTGATCTGTTGTGTTCAGGTTCGACATGCAAGATGGTGTTGCTGTTCGTGTTGGTCAAGGAAATGAGTTTTGAATGCATTTGCAAGAAATGTGCATTTATAGCCCCGCTGCTGCTATATTTGCAATCTTGTAAGCAGTGAAATCTGGTGATTGATTGAAGAGAGAAGAAAATATTGACTCTCGAAGTGGATCCGCGTCACAGCATCTGGATGGATGGTACATTCTGAGAACCAACCATATGACGTGGACCAAATTGCTATTCGTAACGCATCCCCTATTTTTTTCTTTCGTTTTTTTTTTTATTTTATTTTTTTTAATTCAACATTTTGTGACTTGTGACTGTTTTCACGGAATTGTACTTGTGGAGATGAAAGGGATGTCTTTCTCTGTTCAGCCTGGCAGACATCATTCAGGGTCCCCT
Organism: Idiotropiscis lumnitzeri; assembly: GCF_059441095.1. Lineage (NCBI taxonomy): Eukaryota > Metazoa > Chordata > Actinopteri > Syngnathiformes > Syngnathidae > Idiotropiscis > Idiotropiscis lumnitzeri. The sequence continues at coordinate 8,828,473 of NC_142406.1, forward strand.
CGGGATTCCCCCGACCGCCTTCTGCTGGGATGTCATCCACAGTTCCTTGCAGCACTGCACCACATGAGCTGTGCGGACAATGGATGGATGGATTTAAAAAAAAAATAATAAAAAAAACATAAAAAGCGGAAGCAGGAGACATAATTTGTCACTCCTTTTGACTCAGTTTTAGGGATTATGAACTCCAGTGACATACGGGTTCAGTTTCTCAATCTTTCCCCATAGCAACTAATAACAGCCCGCATCAACAAGACTATCCATACGGTCCAACCCTTGTGAGAATTTTATTTTGAACACAACCTGCGCCTGTTTTGGAGACATGTAGAGGGCACAAAGGTCCTATTTTCATTTGCAGTCGGAACATTATACCTCTTATGCTTTGCCAGGAGAGAAAGGCAAAGGCTCGTATGTTTGGCGACGGGGAAGTCACTTGTGTCAAGGGGATGACAATTGGCAAAGGAGAGCGACGAGTTGAGGGGAGGCCATTTCACGCAACACAGCTTCCGGGACGTCTGTCATCGGGGATGCCAAAAAAAAAGGCAGCGTCTCTTTCATAGCTGGCCAAACGAAGCAACCGAGCATTAAAAGCTCTCTCGAAGACAATATCCCCTAACTAATGCCGTGTGGGATGGCTTTCCTGTTCCCCGTGTTGAAGCCTGACAACCTGAAACCATTCATAAGAAGCGTTAACTACACAAGTGTTTTGACACGTTAGTTTCGAATTCTCTGTGGAGATGTTTGGCAATGTGCTGTGATTGTTTTTAAATGAAAATGAGCTTTTTTATTTTGCTGAGCTATGGTAGAAGAAATGGTCGAAATCGTCATTTTGATTTAGTAGCTCTGAGTATTAAGAATCATAAAGTTTTCTTTGTTGTACCATCTGTCTCCGTTAACTGTTATGGAGCGAGAACCAAAAGAATAATTACAAGGGGGCACAGCGTGCGTTCTAGAAAAATAGTCTTTTAAGATCGTTCATCATTAGATTGCGTGTTATTATACCATTGCTTTGGTAATGCTAGCTGATTCCGCAGGTAAAGCGATATACCTCTGGGAAGAATTAAAACTTTGGGGGGGAAAAATACAGCGAGCGCTGCAGCAGAGAAATGTTTCACCTTTCTGTAATTCAAAAGTGCTGATGTTTCTGCAAGATAACACTTTTTTATTACTCAGCTCACAGACAAAAGTTTTTTTTTGTGTGTTGTAGTGAGGGCTTTAAAGTTGCCTGGGTCTGAATTCACAAAGAAGTGTCATTTAAGCAGGCATCTATTTTTTTTATTAAGATATGAGAAGAATAAAGGAAATAAATTTACTTGATCTTTTAAGCACTGACTTAAGTGAAGCGCAATGTATAGTGTGTTCATGTTTCCTATAATGATTGGAACTTTTTCCTGACCACTGCCACAATGAAACTTCTGATTTAGTTTGAATCTAGAATGATGGGAAATAATAAAAATGGTTCAAATCAATTTAAAGACAAATAACTCCAAACTCAACTGCAATTGTTTCTACATTTATTCCCCAAGACGTACTGTATGGATATGATTCCATTGCGCCTTTTTTGGCTGTGTAACGACGTTGCAATCCTGCAATTTCGTCCTACTCCTGTTTACATTAGCAATAACCTAAAAGCTGTTTTTGTGGAGTGTTTGGTTCGCCTTTTCACGCGTTTCTACAGTAATGAAGAAAAAGAGACTGGTTGGATTTCTAGTATGCCAGTGAGGCTATATTGCTTTCATCACTCTTCCACAGTACCCCATTAGGAATCAACCCTGACCTCTGAGAGAGAGAGAAAAAAGAAAATCACAAAGATATTTTCTCTTTTACTTGCTGCAATCTCTAACCATTTTTTTCTCAAGTATTTGTATTGGGTCTATGAGATAAAAAATTTTAAGGGTCAGACTTTTATAATTTTTTCCTTTCAGCTAAACAGTGAATCATTTATACAATCCCATTGGGAATATTTTAAAACTCAGTCACAATCTGAATTAACCTGTAGCATGCATAATTATTCCGTCAACAGTTTAAATGGAACAGCAAGAGTATTTTTTTAAATCGGTAGCTTTTGTCCTAAATCCTGCAAAAATGCCACTGAACGAAAATGTTTCCTGTATTATACTGCTCCAGTGGCCATAACAGTTCAGGAAAGCTATCTCATCTTGGCATAAGCCTGCCCGTCTACACTTTTGACTGTGCTTTCTGGACCTTGTTCTCATCCAATACATAAATGCCACACGAGAAAGCTCGGAAATCACTCAAAAGGAACATTGTGCCATTGTGAAAGACAAGAAATGCAAATATTGTATGTTTTGGGGAGAAATGGAGATGGAGTGAATACATTTTGACAGTATGGAGATGTAAACTCAGCGGGTCCTGTCTAATCTTTGGATACAGGTGTATGGGCAGTCGCATATTTGTGATCTCCATCTGCAGACTGAAGGTTTTCTTTTTCTAGTAATAATCTTGACAGTAGAGTTTGTCAGTTTGCCTCTTTATCTAAAGCAGCCATGGGCAAACTACGGCCCGGGGGCCACATGCGGCCCGTTGAACGTTCTAATCCGGCCTGCTGAACTTGAAAAAAATTAAATGAATAAACCTTGTTAATGTTTTATTTTCCAAATACTGTATATTGTAATGCTTTTGTTCACTTGTTTTTTTTAAATTAAATGCATTTTTTTCTCAGATGATTTGAGGTTACCAAAACACTCCATCCATCTGTTCCTGGTCCGGCCCCTCTGTCAAATTTTAGAACCCATTGTGGCCCCCCCAATCACAAAGTTCATCTAAAGAGTCAAAGTTTTTCACCCTCAATAAACAGCAGTATGTACAGCAGCTCCCCCATTAAGATCACAGCGTGCAACTGCCGGCCGGTATGGCTTTGTGTTACCATGACTACAACTGAATGTTAATTCTCGGACAAGAGTGGTAGAGCAAAGGGCATTTTCTTGACCACATGGGGGCACTGGGGAAGAAGATAAACGGACCACCCCTCGAAAAGAAGCAATCCCTGCACAAAAGCTTAGCAAAGCTTTATTTTATGAAGTAATTGTTGTCTTGTTTATTCTGGAAAAAAAAATCTGAATTTTTTTATTCTTTGGCTTTCGACTTTATTTTGTTTATCGCTTTCATGTTAATTTATTGTTTTGACTGTCTTTTTTTGAATTTATTTATTTATTTATTTATTTTTTTATCTGTGACCTTTACTTTATGTAGGCCAACAGCACTTTGTGTGCAGCTGTGGTGGTTTTTCAAGTGCTCTATAAATAAAGTTGAGTAGCGTTGTATCATTGCCATAAATAATAATAATAAAAAAAACAGTTTTTATCATGCAAATTTCAATAGATATGAACCGATATATCTTGAGTAGTTTATTAGCTGTTTAATGTTAGCTAACAATGTGCAAAGACGTTTTTGGATTGTTGGAGTGACTGTGACAAACTGGCATCACAACTTTTCTAATGCAACATTGCCACTTTCACTTGCCACTATCTCATTCCTTTTCATCTTCACACTTTTTTGTCAGTCTGTGTTGGCTATTTTTGACATTATGCGTTCACATCCAGTGTATCTCCCGGGGGGGTACTGCCCGCTGCCCTTATAACCAAGTGACACCCCTGAATGAAACGTTTTGGTTGTTTTGTCATTAACATGGGCCATTGTCGATGTCAATCAGGCTTCTTTCATTTCAGGGCTTCAGGCAATTGCCTGGGTTGCCTACCCTGTTGCAGCAACTCGGGGTACAGCTATATACTGGACAGTATGTTTGAAGTGGTCTCTGACTTGGAGCGAGAGGAATTTCCAGGGTCACCGATTGCACTTTATCGTTCCTTTTGTATGCATTAATTTGTTTGTCTGACTATGGTGGACCGAGTGATGTTACCAAGTATATTTAAGAGCTAATAATTAGAAGATAATATTTTAGCTTACATGCGTCTATGCACCCAATAACATTGCAGCTCTGCTTAGCTTTTAGCTTTGACCATGATAATGGCTATTACTTGCAAGAAATGAAAAGCCTGCCAAGTTATGAATGGAAATCCTTGATGTAGTGGTAGGATTTAAATTAGCCCAACTGCTGGGTCACGCAAGGGCCAAAATATGAACGGTTTTGTTTCAAGACAATTTTCCTTTGCCCATCTAAGACCATCTGTTCTGTACCCTTTGTATTCAACTACTGAGCTTTTTAACCACCTTAAATCTTGTTTAAATTCTCATTCCCTTATTTACTGCTCTATCATCTTTCATCTTCAGAGACAACCTTTTAATTAACTTTTCGACTTTTTTTTTTATTTGCCTTGACTATCCTCTTAATTTTCCTCGCGGCAGTTTATTCCCTTTTCTTTCAGTTGTCCTTTGCATCGGCAATGCAATGATGAACTAATTGAGATGGAGACTGTTTTGGATGGCTTCCCTTTTCATTATCCACGAAATTAATAGCTGTTCTTCAATTCATTTGATTTGTCTTTATTGGTGTAATCTGGTTTGCTAATATTTGGGCGTGACGGAAACAAAGTGTGAGGGATATTTCGACATTTTATTATCATGCTTCTGTCACAGAACAGAAGATGGAAATCAAAGTTTTTTTTTTTTTCTTCTTGTGTTGCTTCCTCCTATTAAATCTATGTTTGCGAGGATGCGGAGCAAATTTGTTTCTCGGTTTCTTCTTTTATCTCCCACTGCGGCAGCTTGCTTACAATAAATGTACCGACAAGATAAATTGAACCTACACAGAAGTTCAAGGGGATGTACAAAAAAATGTTTCTGAGCTCCATAAACTGATGCAAGATGAAGTGTTGGTAAAGTTACACCCAGATGTGGTTTGTCAGACATTTTGTGTGTGTAATACCCAGACAGTTTGTCCGAGCATGTGAAGTTAACGTGCGAGGAGAAGTGAAATCTCTCCAATTTGCATTATCACGTCACGTAAGCACCTCATTGGTATGAGTTTAAAACGGACTGGGATCAGGGGAGTTCCTCTTGTTGCGTTTACGTCACGTGAAGTCGTGCAGGAATCTTTGGAGTTCGGCCGAAATGAGCAGGTGTTTGGACACCCGGTTCGTGACCCTATGAGTCTGTTGAAAAGAAAAAAAAACTTCTGAGAAAGGAGTCCAGCACATGTTTCTGCATTTTTTTTTTTTATTTACAGATTTGGAAGATCTTGTAAGGCTGCTAGCGAGAACTTGGAAGAGTGGTATGACCGAAAGACTTTCAATTGCATAACGTAGTTCTTTAAATTGTAAATACATGAATGGGCGAATTAGTTGTCGAACCATTTACAATGGATGATGTACTTTTCGGAATTGGCCCGATTTGAAGGACAACTGGGACAGACATTTGTATCATCTCATACTCCTCCCCTTCCTTGCTTGAAGCAGTCGTCTAATATCATGGAACCTGTGAGAAGATTCTCAGAGTCTGAAGATTCCTCATCCAGACAGTAATAGTAAACAAAGCCATAATTCAAGCCTTTCAGTTGCTCACTTTCAAAGGCTTCTTCCACATGCGACTCACGTTGAACAAAACAGAAATCCCCATAATTTATATCCAAAGTGACGTGCTTTAAATGGATAACCGCCTCCATAGCACATTTATCAAGCATACTAGATGCATTGCCTATCGGATGCCAAATGAAAAAAAAATAAATAAAAAAACGCCCCAGCAGAATGTTGGAAAGGAACTGTTAGCTCAGCATGTGACTGTCCCCATCAGCTTTGAGAGGTGAGTTAAGTGAAAGAGAAAGGAAAAGAACATGCAGAGCAGAGATCAAAAAGCTTTGCCTCCGGTGAGTTTGTAATTACAATGGAAGCAGATATATTTCCATACTTAATACAGTGACTGACGATTGCTCAGGGGGGCACTAATACAAAACAGCAGCAGGAAAAGTCATATAGAAGTCAGACCGTAAGAAATAGCGCTCATTATTCCTCGGGAATATCCAAATATACTGTACGAACTTCGCGAGGTCTATCAAAAATGCTTGGTTATCGGTGGAATGAATATTCAAGCTTAGAGACATACATATTTTTATTTGCTTAATAAAGTTCTTCGGCATCAAAACGGCATTTTTAGTCAAAAAGTGGTAATTTTATCACATCCAGTGATCTAATGAGGAAGTAAACACTGCGGTTTTGTTAGTGATACTTGAGAGAAACACCGCTTTTATCGGAATACTTGTCGAGCTTTAAAATGGTACGATTACGACCGGTGCAAAAAAAAAACGAGCAGGCCAGATGATATTTCAAAAACAGCTCGAGCACAGATGAGCAACGATGACGGATGCCACAAGAAATCCATTCGATTTAACGTGACCTGCTCACCAGTGATGAGGCTTGAGTAACAAATGAAAAACAAAAGTCACATGTTGGTTGGTTTGCTGGTTGATTTTTTGAGAAAGAAGCGTTTTGAAAATTGGATTTGAGTGCTCCCACTGCAGCATTGCATATTTTTCTTCATTAGCAAGATGTTGTGCAGTGCCTCTATCGATCCAATAATCCGTTTGCCTCGTAGATAAACTGCAAGGTTGGTTGCACTGCATTGTTTGAGGTGACACAATTTGCATGTCTACCTGCATTTTTGGGAATAAATTCAAACAAACAAATAAAATTCCTCTAAAACTTAATTAGGACTCCAATGTCATGTTCAGCTATTGCCAATTCAGTCCGAATCTGAGATATTTCTTTGCAGCTTTATTCTTTCGATTGTTACATCCTGTTCGTGTCCCAGTTGTTGGTTTGACCAGCTGTTTGTCAACTATCCGCTGCCACCCGTTTGAATGAAAATGAATGAAAGAAGGCGCACTGAGTGAAGATGTCGATTGATACAATAGCTCTCATGCTAGCCAGTTTCTGGAGCAAATTATTTTCAAAATGATGAGTGTCAGCCATCAGTTTGTTTGTCCCACATGTGGAAGTTTTTGAGCGCTGTAGTTTTGGTTTTTTTTGTCGCAATGTGCTGAGGTGGTTTTTTTTTTTTTTCCAGAGCTCACACTGTGCATGGAAGCATTGTTTCGGAGTTTTTTTTTTTTTTTCAATTTCTTATCCAGGAACTTGGGCCACTCTTTGGCGACCAGTCAGCTTTCTTTCTCCTCTAATTTCATATTTACTGACCAAATTGAAACTGTAAAATTTAATTTTGTTGGTCTGCACTTGCATTATTTCTACCAAAGTTTAATTTCATTTTCATTTTGAAAGTCAACCAAATAGGTTGACTAATGTCACGGAATGGAATGTTGTCAAACACTGAAGTAGTCTTGTCTTTCGTTGTCGTCAATACTGCAACTCCTGGTTTTGGTTTACTACAACTGATTATTCTTCATAGACTCACTTGTCCTCGATCCTAATCAGTGTCATCTATGATAAATGATCTCCTTGGCTCTTCCTCTTTGAAAATGGCTAATTAATTTCTCGAAACATTGGAATCCCAACGAGGCCATCTGTATTCAACTCCAGCTGCAAAACATTTGTCCAGTCTCTACGGGGCTGCCGTGGAATGTTTCTCAATCAAGGAACTTCCCCTGGTTAATCTGGGTTGTGTTTTTTGTTTTCTTCAACTAGGAATGAGAAAGATACTAGTAAAATAAGAAGTACCAGTAATAACATAGTTATATCAAAGGATATGTTTACCAGTTGCCAAATGGCCCAAACATTCTAACAATGGATGCCAAGTCAAAACGCGTCTACATACTTTTATTTTAGACCCGCATACACAGTCCTGTGGTCTGCCATAGTTTTTTTTTTGCTGGATATTTGCTCACAAGGTTTTCACAGAATCCCATTTTTAGTTTTTACAATTGTTCTGAGAGGGGCAAAAAATGAACAGTGAATTGAATACTTTCACTGCAGAGATTTTAGAAGAAGAACACGACCTTCATACTGTTCACTTCACAATTGCTTTGTCAGCTTGCTTGTATAAATTCAGCAGTTTGTGAAGCTTTTAGCCACTGTTCACTATTTCTGTCGGTGTGCTTGGTCATTTTTAATATTCCGATTTTTTTTATGACAATATTTGTCTTGGTATTTTCACACTGTTATGGTCTGCACAGTTTTATAGTGATCAACAATGATTGTGGTTATCAGGATTATCCTGATTGCAAAGATGTAATGACACCCCAAAAAAAGTCTGAGATGCAAGTTTTCTAAAAATACAAAATTGTAAACCACGCAAACCAAAATCAATTTTCATTGTATGGCCCCACAAAATGTAAAGTGATATTGAACTGGCAAATTTATTTCTGTGTCCAATTTTGATGGTGATCATGGAGATGAGAATGAAGATTTGACTTGTTGCTTCCCCTTTGCGGCATCATTTTTCTTGCATACAGACTGATTATCGTGAATTAATTTTCCATTGGCAGTCTTCTAAATTTTTAACCACCCACCCACTTTTGTCCTTTTCCTATTTAATAGGTGGAAAAATATTGTCATCTGGGCTGCCCACTGCAAAAGATGACATCTTCTGATGGCTCATCTACTCCTCTGAGATGTCAAATACATTTACAATGGTAATTACACTTTTATGACTATGGATAAACCTGTTTTGTGTTTTATGTCTCTAGAACTGATTGTGGTTGTATGCAGTTCATCTGATCAAGCATGAATCTTTTTTTTTTTTTCCTGTACTTTATTTTTTTCATTTTTCACTTCTCTCTGTAGCATAGCACACACACAACCTTAAATAGCACTTGGAATTACGCAACAATATGGTGTTACAGCGTAGCTGTGAGACATGAGTCCCAGTGCTTGCAGTAGTGATACAAAGCTCCGAACTGCTGCATGATATCTGTCCAGCTGTATGATTTCCTCAAGAGCTGTTGGCTGGCTCAATGTATCCATATCTTCTTCTCTATAGGGAATTCTCATTTTATCAGGCATGGATAGAAAGAGTCATTTTTGCGGAGTAAAGCAACGGCGTATGTTATCACGCTTATCTAAGGACATGGCTAGCGCTGTGAGCCCTTTAATTTAATCCACCCACCTCTCCAGAGCAGACTCAAGGTGTCACCTCATCCGACGTTCCATTTACACACTGGGCAATCTTTCAGTCAGTAAAATCAGCTTGTAGGGAGACTGAGCTAATCTCTAGATGTACAAGGCTGGTATACTTAGAGTAAGGAAGAGACAACAAAATCACACGCAGGTTATTTGAGCAAATCAAAGTTTGAACAGTTTTTTCTGTACAAATTATGTTCAGCGTGAAAGTTATCATTTTGGTGATCTTAATGCACATACTGTAGGCCAGTATTTATCGTATTATTTTATTTAGGCGACTCCATTCCAGATGCGCATTCTGGTTGTAACAGCATTTTAGGTCCAAACACACCAAGCCGTCGGGTAGTGGGTAGAGCTGGGCAATAAATCGTCTTTGTAACGATATGTAGGGATGGACATTCACGATGTCATGTCATCATCAAACCGCTTATCCTGTACAGAGTCGCGGTGGGAAGTGCTGCAGCTTATTCCAGCTAACTTCGGGCAAAATGCACCCAACACCCCGAACTGGTCGCAGGGCACACGCCGACATCGTCACTGAGAGGGAACCGATCCAAAACACTCAGGTGAGTGTACCACTACACCATTAGTGACCAGTACCCATGTTTTGTTTTACAACAATACTTGAGCAAATTTTTAATTTAATAAAATGAGATGTTTGTGGTAAAAATGTATAAACGTGGTGCACACCTCGCCGGTCCATTCAAGTGAATAGAAGCGAGCTCTGCCTTTCAGGACTGTATATCCACACTTTCCTTTTTATTTTTGCCCTTGTCCGAGTTTTTTTTTTTTTTACAAAAAGGGATACAACATGTCGTATGGCAAGCCTCAAAGCACAATACAAGCTGGCATAGTTCACATCGCAGCGAGTCTTCGCTTTATCCGCACAATTATTATTATTATTATAATAATAAAAAATTATTGTATATTATTATTATTTTTTTAGATGGGTCGGTCCAGTTTGGTTCGAAAGCATTGTGCCCTGTGCGACGGGTCGAAGAACTAAAGCTATATAATATTTCTGTTGTCGCTTAAAATTATTATTAATACAGCTGTAGTATATATATTTTTTTATGTTTATGACTGTCAATGAATCCCAGTTGTAAAAAAAAAACGCACTTTCTACCTCCTTATGGATTCATGTTTGGCTTTTCTTTTGAAAAAAAATATGATTGTATTGTAATATTGTGTATATGTAGTAGCTGCCAATCAAGGTGTGTGTGGCAGGTTCAACCTGTTGCCTCAGCGTTGGCCGTCGGAAACAATTTGTCACTCTGATTGGCTGTTAGCTAGTGAATCAGAGCACAAGATGAAACTGAAGTGACAAAAGCAGGAAACAGTGAAGAAAAAGACATCCAAAGAAAGCACCCGGAGGTTTTGCTTATTTTCCACTTTATTTATAATCCATCACATTCAGAGTGACGACATGGCCACCTGGTTGAAAGAAAGTGAAGATCAATTCATCAGCATGATTCAGGAGAGGCCACCGGTGTATAAAACGCTGCGTCGACAGACTGAGAGCAGATCGAAACCCAACTCATTATATCAGGTGAGATTTTTTTTCCCCTTTCAAGCTCTTTAAAAGAAACTGAGCATAAATGTTTGTGGTATTGTTCTTTGGTGTTTTGTTAGCATCATTGGTTCTTCCTATCCAAATCTATAATTATCGACTAGCATGTCTGTTCTCAACAAGAGGAGCAACATAATTGTTTTACAGCCATTAATTGAACAAGGTGCATCTCACAGATCTTAAAATGTGTATCTTTGTCTTCCATGGGTAAAAAAAAGACTGAATCCAAACTAGTCCGTGAAATACGCCGAGAAAGAAAAGACCAATTTCATTTGGGCTAAAATATATTGAGAGTGCAAGTTTTAGTCACAGGTGGTAGGCCAACCCCCAGATCTGCCCCTGAGTCCCAAAATCACCGAATTCCCTTTCCATCCGTCTTTGCATGCTCTGGCACAACCGTTGATGTTGTGATTAGCTTAATTGGCTGTAACTCACAAACAAACACCCTTTCATACCTGCTGACAGATGACACAGTCATTTAGCTGAATGAATGGCCATATCATAGGCAGAAAGTAAAGCATGTCCCCTGACTGCTAAGTGGATTAGCGCTACGGATTACCCATGAGGACAAAATTGTGAGACTGGAAAGATGGGAGAGGAAGATTTTTTTTACTTAAATGTAAAAAATAAATAAAATAAAATAAAATAAAAAAACTTATGTAGGTTCACATCAAATGCATTGCAAGCGTTTCTGGTGGGGCAATTGAATTGAAGTCACAGAAAATCCGCCCATTTGGCGCGTTTAAAAAAAAAATTGAACTTTCATCGCGGGTCGTGTCGCAGCAGCCAATCAGCTCTGGGACGTATTACGTCACACTCAGCGTCATGTACACTTGGCGGATTGTTTGAAAAGAGAAGAGGAATGAAGGAGAAAATAATTGTTGCCGTTTGTAGGTGGTGACGGATTTTACGATAGGAACGGTTTGATTGTAGCAAATTCGATTGTGAAAGTGTTCACTGGCGACCAGTCATCCTGCCTCTTGGCTAAAATCAGACGGGATTGGCTTCCAGCCTAATGAGGACAAGTCGTATCGAAAGCGGATGTTTGACATTGTTTATCAAGAAGTCCAAGTTCTAGGCCTTCCTTTGTAAAAGAGAATCAATTCTTCATCGCGTCAATTGGGCTAAACCTATTGGTGAGTTTGTGTCTATGAGGCACCCAAATCTATTTTTCCCCTTGAATGTATAACATTTGTCATTCCCCAAATACCGCAATGATTCATCTTTGCCTTGAGCTACAATGGGCTTAGACTTTGTAATTAATTCCGCTCTCAGGACAGTACTTGAAATGAGTCCTGTCTTCAAGGCCTAATTAAAGGAAGGTTGTCGGACATATTGTCGGGCACACAGCTTGAAATCTTCAGCAATTGAGGACAGAGTTTTAGGATTTGCCATCTCATCCTTCATAGACCAATTTGGAGGCTGGGGAGAGAGGCGGGAATGAAAAACAAACAGATATATTTGATTTGTTGATTTCTTCAGGCGCCACGTGAAATTGAAGACACTTGGCAGACTTAACATATCTTTGCCAACGTCTGGGGACGGTTCAAGTCTGACAATGCATGTGAAATGAAAGTATTTTAAGACACCTTTTACATACTCAGTCGGACAAGTTTCAATGCTTTTCAACCTTGTGGTGATTCGAAATTCCCGTCTTTTGTGACCTATATAATTGGGATTTTAAAATCTCTCAGTCAGGCAACCTGAAATTGACTAAACTATTAAATACAGTATTTGGGATTAGCTTTCCCAATTCTATTCATCTGTCCTGTTTTAAGAATCCGTGCATTCGGTTCTCTGCCCAGATGAACTTTGACAGTAGAGGCACACTGACACACACTCATGTGAACAATTAAGTGTGAGCTGGTGGGCTTAGTGCTTGGCTCCATTGGAAGTGTTCTAAACCTGTTTGACTGTGACAGACTATTAAAAGGCTGCCAAGGCTTCCTTAATTTGTTTGAACGGCGCATGCGAAGGCACAGTGACTGAGTTTGAATTTGTTGTTTGGTGTAGATTCCCATTACTACTTTGTGGCCTGCAGTTATTCCCCCTTTTTACACTGCACTTAAGGAAACATCGCCACGATTCATTTCATGAGAGAGGATTTTTATTTTTCTTAAAGAGATGTTTTGTTTTGAAAAAGAATATAATGTGGAATTTGAATTTTGATGTACAATGACGCGAAGGTTACCGCTCTGACTGACTGCTAACCAATTCATCACAGTCAAAATGACGAAGCACCACTGCCCGCGGTTTCTTTCGAATAGCTTGGTTTATGACACTACTACTACTGGGTGGAAGTTTTTCATCGCGGGCATTTCCTGTCATGAGCAGAACTTGGTGTTTTCAATCATTAGGTCTCAGCCACAAGGTCCCTTATTGCCAGACCACAGGAATACACACAAGCTGATAGAGCTTCCTAGCCACCGCGTTGCATTTCCTATTTCACAAGTGTAGCCGAGCCATGCAAATTCCTCGCTTTGTTCATTTATCAACGCGTTGCGTTCCTTAATTGTAATGTTGGACACAACTGGATGGATTTTGAATAGTGTCGGATTTGATTATACATTTTAGTGTGAGTGTTCTGATCATGGACCTTGACTTTATTTACATGTCATTACAGTGCCGCCTGTTTGTCAGGTATGATTATATGGCCGGAGCGGGTGAAATCGTTCGTCAGCAAATTGGTTTGCGCTTTTAAGGTGATCATTCAATGACAGGCCTGGACGGGCAACATAAATCACACATACTAAGATGAGGATGTGATATGAATTCAGAACATTTCACTTTGATCACGCCTCGGTCTTGAGGTGCACGTACCATTATGCACACCTGCGCGCACTCACCGACACACACGGCTACCAGTACCCTGATGATGCGGTTTCAACTACAGTATAGCTGCATGTGGTTGTGTTATGGGCTAGAAAAAACATCCATAACATCTGTGAGGCATTATGGCTGATTATACTGCCCCTGCAGTGCAATCAAGCACAATGGTTTTAAGTGGCGGCTGCTCAGAATAAAATGTATGGTAAAAATATTGCTGTATTATGGCTAGTCCATCCTGAAAGTCAATCACAATATTATAACTACACAATTACATTTATTTTTTTTATGCTCTGTGATTAGCACAAAGTCACCTGAGATAGGCCCCGGCTCACCGAGACCAATCTGGATAAGCATTACGGGAAATAGATGGATTGATTCACAAAAATGATTTCTTGTGAGGTACATGGCGAGTTCTCGTAATAACCTGACATCTTACGAGACTGTGGTAAAGACGTATGTTTGTCTTTAGGAGTCCCTACTATGTACAGTTTTACGGTGTCCATAGATTTTTTTTTTTTTAATAAAGTTTCCATTTTATTTTCTCACATTAAAGCCTTAATTATCCCTAGAAATGCCCTGATCTTTTAGTCTGATTTTCAAAGTCTTATAAATTTCACAGACACAATAAATAACATTTATTATATTGTTCCTCAAAGCACAGACTGTTTTGCATTTTAGCATACTTATATTTGATTAGAATGAATTGGAAACGCTCAATCATTCAGTTGGAGGCATATATTAAAAAATGTAGACTAAAATCTTACCACAAAATCTGAAAAAATATATAAAAATATATTAACTCTAAACAAAACTAAGAAATTATTTTAAGCCCATATAAGTCAGATTTGAAAGGTCTTTAAATTGTTTGTGGAATTATAAAATTTATGGAATTAGTCTTAAAACATGAGCCTGAACTGACCTTCATTCTAAGCACTAATTTAATAGGAAAGTAACATTACCTCAGTAGATGATGAGATAATGAATCAAAATATGCATACAAGATTTCCCTTAAACATTTTGTTCCATGAAGCCATATCCGTGTGAGTATGTTATATTACTGAACCCATTAAGGTTGCAACAACTCTTAACGCATTTGAGCCACTATTTGGTTAAAATGATAAATTACGCCAGAGTGACTTTTGGCATTTAGTACATCATTGTTTCATCAACAAAATGTTGAGGGATAAAGAGATGCACATGATGTTTTCGAGTACACCGACACGTGACTGAAGCTATCAGGCTCGGTCTTGATGGTTGTCCATTAAATGTCACTCATCAAAATGTCAACTTGTCTCCACAATCATCAGTAAGTGCCAGGATTTTGTAACACAATGTGAACCATCGCATCTCGGAAACCGGAAGAAAATGTCAGCACAATTCTTTATGACTGCAGGGTTGGTTGCCATGGTGAGTGTATTGTAATTCAACAGCGACTTATCCAGTGGGAGATCAGCCTGTGTAGGTTCCCTTACCCTTTTCACAATTAATTCACAAAAGGGCTATTAAGAGTGGCAATTAGAACTCAAGCACATTCTCTCCAATCACTTTTTCTAACTGTGTGTTGTGTCAAGTTTGCCTTTTACAGTGAACTTGCTCTGTTATTTGTCTTCTGGCTCTTGCGCTTTTCATGCATTGCATGAGGCACAGGAAGGTTAAGAGTGGAGCTAGAATTGAGTTCTGCTCCATTTAGCACCCTGAAATATTCTTCGTCTGAGAACAACGCTCTCTCCTGCTTCTTATTTGGCACAAGGGCTGACATTAGCCAGTATATGAAAGCTTTAGGGCAGCTTAGAGTTTGATTGGCAGACAAAAAGGTATGTTGGAGCAAGCAAAATAATGACTTGGTCATTTAGGGGGTCCTGTCTTCTAGCGTCTGAAATGTTACCCAAATTTGCATGTATCAGTATCACTTATACAGTGGTTAGTTCATAAATACCATAAATATTTGAGCACACTTAGTTATGGTCCATAGATCAAACAATCAAATGCACAGTAACTGAGCATACCTACCTGTGTCACAGGACAATGTATTTGTATTCTGTATAGAATTGTGTCATGTCTCTACAATTATAAACCAAGGTCACCCTGTACTATTAACTGTGTACCGTAACACTACAGTATCACCAGCACATGACGAATCCATATCAGCACCACAAGCAAAGCTGGAAAGGAGCCATCACTCTGGAAGGGGATAGCGATGGATTTCGTTCCAAACTGACCAGAGTCTGAATCACTGAAATGATTGGACCCTTTTTGTTTCGTTATGGTGAATATTACCAAGAAAATAATAGCAATGAGCTGGTGTCATTCTGGAGCATTGAAATTGTCACCTTGCCAAAAACTTGTATCAAAACCGATTATGGTGCTTTTGAGTCACCATGGTAAACACAAACTAAAGAAGGTTCATCCATCCATTTTCTTCTGGGTCGGGTCGTGGGAGCAGCTGCTTTAGCGGTGAATTCCATATATCCTTCTTCCCGGCCACTACGTTCCCAGACCAGGACAATAAGTAGAGCGTGTCCTGTTTAATCTCTGAGGCCTATGACCAGTGGGACTTGTCCAGAACACCTCACATGGGTAGTACCCAGGAGGCATTGTGATCAGATGCCCAAGCCACCTCTTTGGCTCCTCTAAGTCCCTCTTGGATGACCAAGCTTCTCACCTTATCACTATGCAAGAACCCAGCCACCCTGCGGAGTCAAGTCATTTTGGGAGCTAGTATCCAGGGTCTTGTTCTTTCGTCATGACCCACAGCTGGGTATGGCCATAGTTAAGGGTGGGCACGTGGATCGACCAGTAAATCAAGAGCTTCGCCTTTCAGTTTCCCCCCGCTCCATCCTGCCCTCCCAAGATAAAACTCTTCAACTCAGGCACCAAACCCTTTCTGACTGAGGACCATGGTGTCAGATTTGAAGGTGCTGATTCTCATCCCAACCACTTCATACTCACCTGCAAATTGCTCCAGTGAGAGTTGGAGATTGCAGCTTGAAGAAGTCACATCATCTCCCAAAAACACATGCAATACTGAGGCCATCAAACCAGACCACCTCGACACCCAAGTGCGCCTTGAATTTCTGTCTTTAAAGGTTTTGACCAGAAGATTTCAATTTCCAATTGCGATCAGAAACACATTTCCTTTTGTAGAGGTTGAAAATTTTATTTTGAACAATGCTGTCAATGGTGTAGCCAGAAAATGTATAGACAAAGCATCTGGGAAAACGTCCTATTGACAAAGAAGACACAAGTGGAACCTTTTGGCTTTTTTAGACGCAAAACTAAAGCGGACCAAGAAAAGAACACTGTCGCTGCTGTGAAACATGGAGGTGGCTCTGTTATAATCTGGAGTTATCGTGCCGCATCTGACATGGAGGACAACAAAATCTGAAGACTACCAAGGTATTCTAGGGCGACATGTTCTGCCCAGTGTCAGAAAGCCGGGTTTGAATTGCAGGTCATGGTTCTTGCAACAGGTGAATGACCCACACACAGCTGAAACCATCCAGGAAAGGCTTATAGCAAAACACTGGACTATTTTGAAGTTGCCTTCCCACATGTGTATGTGGGCTTAAAGCAATTTAACAATAATGGGCATCTCAGTAACAGGTGTTACAATGCATCTTAACCTTGTAGACCAGACATTGTCTTTTACTTTGACATGTTTACCTTGACCTGTAAAAACTACCTTGTCAGATTTATTTTTTTTAGAAAGATATGAGTTGGCAAGTATTACCTTCATGATGTAGCTCAAGACTTTAAAGTCCACAAAGATAATTAATTGTGTCCTATTAAAAAATGTTATTTACTAGTTTCAAGAGCATTTATGTCGAACATGGCGCTTGGAACTCATTGCCTTCCCCATTTCTTTTTGGCAGACACTGACTTCAGTGAACATTCTTATAAATATTCCCTAACTGTTTATGCTAAGAATGATTTGAGATCAAAAGCAGACCCAAATATTTTGATATTGGCAGGGATATTAATGAAGTGAAGGCAGAAAAAGTAGCACAAACTGACAGCAAGTTAAAGGACTATCTAGGACAATAGCGCGATGAATAAAACAAAATGCACATCATACACTATAAGAGTGCTTTGATGAGTGAGGCCTTGCTGTCAGGTCTCTGCACTGGTTCCTCCAAGTCATGTTTGTTCTGTTATTATGAAGTCCATGACTATTTTTTTTTTCATTTCAAAACTGGTCCGCTCATCTAAAATAGAATTCAGGTCACACTTAAAGAAACTTGAAATAACTCACTTTTATTTTCCAAAACTGTGTTTTTTAACTTTGTCCCTTTAAGTCACGCGTCGCCACAGTCGCATGATATGTTTGGCACTGTTTTTTACGCCGAGTGCCCTTCCTTCCTGACCCACTCATTCGGACACAAATAAAGCGAACATCACTTGTACACAGATGCATTTCCTAGTTCTTTTCCTAACAGAAAATCTACTTTGAAGCATGCTAATTAGGAAATTAGTCATTGGGGTGACAAAGATCAACCTTCCCATTTGTAATAGGCAACGAGTGTTAGCAATTTACTCTTTCCAGGTCTGTTGCTCACCCCTCATTGGGTAGCGATGGGTTCTGCGAGTCATTTGTAGCCATGCATGTCTGGTTTCATATTTCCTCCTCCATTAAGCCCTGCATGGCTCTCCTCTGTGTTGTGATAGACTATAATGACTCACTGGAAATCTGCCTGGTGTTTATCAAATGTCTCCATGCAGGGCTGGTGGTCCACAATCATGCTGTTTTTTTTTTTTTTTTTTGTTTGTTTAACGTATTGTAAAGTGGTGGATAAACAGCCAAGGCGAGCAAAGAGCTCATCAAGAATGACAAAGAAGACAAAAATAGGTTAAGCTCCCCGTCCGTAGCTAGACTACATTTTAAAAAAAAAAAGTTGTGTATCAGAGCTAGCTGATCTCATTTTTTCGGACCACAAACAACCCATCCATCCATTTTGGACTGCTAATCCTTGAAGAGTCTAAATCAACAGTTTCCATGTTGGTTGTAGCCAAGTTGTTCACACAGCTTTGTCGCCATTGTTCCAAGACACAATCAACAATCAGTTCCACACAATCCCTATCGTGTATGTATTAATCGTATATGAAGATGAAAGCTGGGATGGATAATAGTAATTGGCAGGCAGACCATTTTTGGTGTATGCGTGTGCCTGGTTGCTGCCAGTGTATGAAAAAAAAAATCTTTACTGTATTCCAAATCATTTGAATGAATATACTCTAAATTGCTAATTGACTTGGTTTCAGACAATATTAATTGCGTAATCAAATTAGTAATTACACTATGAGAACGGGGAATGAAACAGCCGTCTGAAGACAAATGGGGACTTTGAACTATAAACTATAGTTACTCATTTTACATTTTAATGGAACTGCTCAAATTACATCCATCCATCCTTTGCAGACAGCTGGAGCTTGCATGTCCCCGCTGACTTCAGGCAAAAGACGGACTACACCCTAGAAGGGCCGCCAGTCATTTATTGAAATTAACTACAGTTAAATAGAAACAAAATCTTAATACATGTCATATATTTAATTTTATTGCACGCGCAGAGGGAGTATATTGTGTTGTGATGGCAGTTTCAACGAATGAATTGAATGAATTTGAATTTCTCAGCTAAATCCATGCTGTTGTTGGTCTTTATCGGATGAAGTGAAAAAAACTGAGTCACATTTTCAAATAACGCTACGCTGCCTCTATTAGTTGCCTTCGACGTCCTTTATTTGCGCAATTAACATGTCCCAGTTTACTATCAGGATATATTATCGTTCACAGCAAGACAAACGTTTAAGTGCTGAGCTGAACTCGGCCGCTAATAATTAGGAACAGCAGTCTCTCACATGTGTTAAATTGTGGTGTCTTAATGTACGGTGTGCAAATGCAAAATTGTTGGTGCCCTTCCATTAAATAAAATGCACAACGGTCACTTAAATAATAAATTGAGGCGATGAGAATGTGCTAAAAGCTCCTGGGAGTCTGTCCTTTGGACGTATGATCTTTTCGTTAAAACTTAACACTAACAAGGCGTTGTGCTGTAAAATATTCTGTCGAGTGTCCAACAGATTGGTTTTTGCATATGTAGTTCATCAGGTTATGTCCAACAGTATAATGACTCAAAAGCCAAGAATGGCTTCTAACTAAGCATCGGACTATCGTATTCTGATGTGACCCTCTATGAGTCTTGATCCTGAATTCACCTCATCTCTGGTAGGAGCTGAAGCATGCCCACCTTTCAAAGCTGCGATATCTGGAGCTGTTCGCTCACAGGAGTGGGCCAAAATACATGTTAATATATATTTTTACAGTTCAACTGGACCACACTTCAAAAAGCCATTGCCTGTACCACTTATCCTCCATTTCATTCTAGGAAAGCAAGATTCCGATCTGTATATATCCGTTCATTTTCTATACTGCTTGTCGTTCTTAGGTCACAGGTGGGCTGGAGCGTATCCCAACTGATGATGGACTAGCGGCAGGTCCTGCCATAGTCATATCCTGCCGGGCAGTAAACACCCTGGACTGGTCACCTGCCAATGCCAAGCTGTATGTAACATTGTTAAATACTATTCTGAAAAGAAAATGATTCTGTCGGAATAATCTAGATTATGTCCTTGGCCTATATGGGGACAGAACATGAGATTATACTGCAAACTAAGATGGATCTGTTCCCTTTTGTTGCACTACTAAGTAATACTAAGAATGAACCCCCTCTACTTTGCACTCATTGGTCATTTGCTCAATGGGAAAAACACAAGAAAGACCGGTTAATCATTTTGTTCCTCATTGGAATGACCATTAACATTTCCTAATGTGTTGTAATCACTGTTATCTATTCTAGACCTGCTTTAATTCAAAACCGAAACTCAGTCTAATCTGCTTTATAAAGACGAAAATGCCAATGTTCTAGCAGCGTGTCCTCATCTAACTTGATAGAGGAGGAGAGGCAACAGAGATTGTCTTTCTTCAAATCACTTTTGTCATTCCTACGGCCACATTTTCTTCTCGTACGATCATTGGCAAAGAGAAAGTATTGGAACTGTTTGGTTCATGATCTGGAGGTCTGAAACATGCATGGATATCTATCTTGTGGGAATAAGATAGGGGGAAAAAAAAATACACCCTCGAGGAATTCAATCCTGTTGTTTTCCAACACTACGTACCTCCCTCCACCCTATATTCTGACGACATCCTCTCCCACCACCCTTTCCTTGTTGCTACACCGGCCTTCCCTTAAATTTCACACATCATCTGTTAATTTCTGGGAAACACCAGAGACAAAACAGTCCAGCTAGCCAAATGAAACAATGGAAATTTCAGGCATTATCACAGTAGCCGTTGTTGTGCGCTCCGTGTATGATCATGAAAGCGATGACAAATATTTCATGGTGACTTTAGAATTCATCACTAGACTGTCACGCTGTTGACTGATTTTCAACCGAAGTGCTGTGATGAGTTCCACAACAAAAATACTTAGAACTCTTCTGATTTGCTCTGGTTTCGCGGAACAAAATGACCGATGCGTATATTCATGGCGGTTGGTGTGTATTGCTACTCCTAAGTCATTTAGCAAAACCATAATCTTTACTTATTGCTAAGGGTTTCCATTCAAGGCAACCAGTCCTCCAGATAGTTTCTAATTTTGTTTTTTGGGCCACAGGTCAAGTTCTTCAATTTCAAGAGTCACGTCTCAATTCCCTGCCCTTAATTCTTAATGTTTCATCTTATTAATATTCATGATTGAACTGCCCTGTGTCTGTATAATGAGACTCACATGAATTTCCATTCTTTATTGCCAGATTTGAATGAGAAATCTGAAAATGCTGTAGGGGGTGTTTTATCATCATAAAAAAACTGATGGTATTTCATTATAAATATTCTATTGATTCTTCATGATAAAAAACTGTGAAGTTGAAAATGTACAATCTGTGTTCAGAGAGACACACTAATGGACAATATGTACTACATTTATCTCTTTGATATGTTTTTTTTTTGTTGCTTGGAAAATCTCTTTGCATGAACAAGGTCACGGTAGCTTTGAAGCATGTCAGACTCATGTCTGAAGCTGCCCAAGCGCAGCGTCAGACCGTAGTTGAAAGCGACGCAGCATATTGTGCCGGATCCATTGCCTTTCAAACGTTCTGACGTGCCCAAAACTGTTTGAAACAGTTGAAAAATTAGGCCTGGCATCCACGGCAATCACCACTTGTGACGTTTACGCATCCAATTCCCACACATGAATTCCATTTTGTCCACTGTTACCTGAGATTCTTTATAAATATGTAATTGACTTGTAAAGTGAACAGACCAGAGAAAGACGACATTTTGTACAGAATGAGTCAGTCTCGCACAATGAAAAAGATGCCTTTCTTTTCAAGTTCAGTCTCTAAATAGAGCTTATGTTCTTCGTTCTTTGTCATATGGCTTTTGTCTTTGTTACCCTTTGTTCTGCTCTCTCCGCCTTTCTCCAGATGCTGAGTTTATGTGTCTAGCTGATCCAGACACTGTTAATCTGGTAAACTAGAATCAATACCCGCCTCATCTTTCCCGTACAAACAAAAGTGGTCTAATGTTATTTATAATTTCTTTTATTTGTCGTTAAAGGATTACAATTCCCTTGTTATTTTTTTTGGCCATTGCGATTCCTTTACTGGCTTCATGCACTGGTCCTGAGAGAGGATCCTTGAATTTTTGTCTTGTTTAATTTTTTCTAAATCACGGATTGTATTTTTTGCATTATATACAATTAAATGTTGCCAATTCCTGTGAGACTTAGTTGGAAAAACCTGAAACTTTGTATTTGCAGGACGGCCAAGAATAAAAAATAAGCATATGCAATTTAACAAAAAATAAATAACTCAGACGTAGAATTTAAACGGATATTTAAGGACCGGTTTTGTTCCAGGCAGTAGGTTCACTTGCATCCAGTAGGGGGAATCGACTGCTCGCTCTGTTGCCATCTGCCTCTCAATCTGCAGCCCTCTCCTCCTCTCCCATGCATATTCCCAGGTTGTGGAAACGCTGCAGCCCAATGGTCTGCGTCTGCTTGGCTGCTTTAAGACCCTCCTACCAGCTGGGCTGAAAAAAGAGGCGGCACTGTGCTTGCAAACCTTGGACGAGCCCCCTTTTACCGCCCTGTCAGTGTTGAGGAGAAGGGAAGAAAGAGAGAGAGAGAGAGAGAGACTGAGAGAGCGCATGCGAGAGAATGAGAAAGCAACCGTGTGACAGAGGCAAAGAGAACGAGGCAGGCTGCTGAGAGAAGTGAGAGAGCAGAAAGGAGGAAATAAGGAACGAACATTACCAGAGCAGGAAGAGGGAGGAACGCAGACGAGGGACTCTTTCTCCTAGCCACAAGGGGCACAGTCACTACTTTTATCCACTTGACTTCTAGATGAAACCCAGTGGACTGGACTAACCAATTAGTGGATTTGTACTACTCATTTGTGCTGCATCCTTAGGAAACTGGAACAATTCCTTTGTGCTTTCCGGTAGTGCAAAGTGAGAGGACTGTCTGTTTCTGTGCTTGCATCTTCGTGTGGTCTGTTCTGTGCACAAAGTGCATCTGTCGGCAATCGGTGCTGAGGATATCTCCCCTCGGTCATACAAGACACCGTTGGATCAGACTACAGAGAGGAGAGAGAGCGTGTGTGTGTTCGACAGAGTGAGAGAGAGCGTTCGAATCAGTGTGCATGCGAGGGAGCACCATTAAAAAGCCAAGGCTAAAGTGATACAGCTTGAATAGAGAAGGGAACCCATACCTCCTCTCCCTGTGTTCCTTTGCCATTCCTTTTCCTCCTCCTCTCTTTTTCCTCCTGTTCCTCTCCCATTCTTCAAACATTCACCGGACCGCTTGCTTCTCTTTGCAACTTCTCTTCCCTCTCCATCCTCTACCTCTTCCTTATCACACCTTATCCAAATACCCGCGGCGGACCAACACGCTACTCCTGGATCAAGAACTTGAGGGAATATTTCCTTTCATCCAACAACGAGCAACTGAGGGACAGTCTACCTTATACGGGAGCTCTGGACCGACCTCATTGAGACATTTGCCGTCATTTTCCCGGTTGTTGCTGCCTTCCGTCTTGTGGACCCACGATTGACAGCAGTGTGGACAAGGAAGAAAGGATTCCTACAAGCTATCCACTCCTCCACTATCAGTGTTTGCTACTGAGCAGCTCCCTCCCCCTGTGTCACCATTCCCTGCCTCAGTGCTAAGGATTCCAGCTACATGGGCAAGCGATTGGAGCAGCAGCCAATGTACCCTCAGTACACCTACTACTACCCCAATTATCTCCAGACTAAGGTACGCCACTCCTCTCGCATTCCTCAAACATGCTCGTCTAACTCCCACACTCCTTCCCTGTCTGACTCCCACCCACCCTCAGAGCCCCCCCCCCACCCCCACCCCCCTCCAGTGCCCCCAATTTATCCCCCTCGCATCCTTGAGTGGAGATGGCACTTGATTGATAGCTGGCCTTGGTTACGATGGTTTCATGGGACAGATACCTTGTTGGACTTTGGATGTCTATATCAGTGTGTGCGTGTGTGTCAGGGATCAGGGCCGATCGCCGTGATCTGTTTGGCCAGCCTTCAAAATTTTTACTGGGAGCAACACAATAACCTTCACGCATTGCTCATCTATATAGCAATGAGCCTCTAAGATAACGCCAAATAGAAATAGAACGAGCATTTGCACATGGATTCAATCGGTTCAGACCCCCAGCTTATTTACGAGTAAGGCCTTTAATTAAACGTACATAATGATCTTAAAGCCACAAAAAAGGACTCGTCTCATAGTAGTTCTTTCTACATGTATTGTGTATCAGTCCTCTTAGGATTGAGGACCATGCTAGGACACTACTATGAATACTAGTTCATAGTTTATTGATTGAACCTGCACTAAATGGGAATGTGTGCTGTTGTGTTGTGTGTTTTCGTACTGTTAGTATGCTGTCATTTACTATTTCAGGACAGAAAGTCCTTTTTTTTATTTTGTGGTTATGATATTTTAGAATCAATCAATGAGTGCATAATGAAACTGCGGCTTTGAACATCCATATTCTTTGTTGAATGACCTAAATGTGTCCAAAACTGGAACGTTTCTTGTTCGCTTGTTCTTATTTTGCCATGGAAAGTGTTCTATCTTTGGATGTTAACGTCACTCACAATGGTGGCTGGACGTTTGACAATACCCATGATCGAGTATGAGGAAAATTAATGTTTAATTAACTGGCCTTTTCTTGCCTGTGTTGGCGCGGAACAATTCTGCCTGAAGCAGCTGAGTTATAGCAGAGGACTGTGCGAATGTATTACAATGGCTCTTGTTGTTCTTCTTTCATCTCAAACTAGTTGTGACCTACAAATCCAGACCAAACATATCAGAAACAAAGGGAGTGGACACCTATTGTGTATCCGGTTTCTCGTCACAGAAAGTGACGTGAAGTGATGTGAACTGGTCACCTCATAGCCAAAAGACAGACCAAATTTGGTATATAAGTCAACATAGTCTCTTGTTTAGCCGCGGTGTTTTTCATAACATGATACTGGACTCAAATGTGTATTCATTGTGCTCACAAGGAGGATCCATGTGCACATGAACCACATGGGAGATGTCTCAATCATATCAGTTTGTATTTGAACACATTTACCCTAATGAGGATAGATGGGTTGGATGCCCCTGGGGAAGATTAGGGCCACGGTGCAGTGACTTGTCTCCTGGCTGGTGTGGGAACACCTCAGGATAGCGCCAGAAGGACTGGACAACGTGGCATGGGAGAAGGAAGTCTCGGGTTCTTTGTTTAAGTTGCTGCCCAGTGACCTCGATTGACGTTATAAGAGAGAATTATTCTAAAGATGGCTTGTTTTGTTGGCACATTGGTTCCCATGAGTGGTCATGCACGTTTTCATAATGACACACCCCAGCGGTGGGTGTTGTGTCCGTTCGATGCACTGGTCCGTCACGTTTTGCTGACGATTGATGAATTAAAAAAAAAACAAATGACGGACTAAGCACCAAAAGAAGTGGCTTTGCATCCGCAGTAATCGTCACTAACCGTCACTGACGGACGGACTGACTAACTGACGATTACAATTTCAACATCTGACGAATGACGAGTACCCAGGTTGAAAATACCCACCTCTGGATTCTATACCACACATCCTGTGGGAAAATTGACTTGAGGCAAAACTCAAACTACACCAGTTAGCTCATCGCCAGTCAGCTACAGGGCCCACGTAGACAAAATGCGATAAAGAGTTTGATCTAAACCCAAGCTGCTTGCGAGTAAAGCTCTGCACCGTCATGGATGCCCCATGTTTTTTAGCATGGTATTGCAAATTATTTCGAAGATCTTCAGAAGTCCGGGAATGGGTATATAGATTAAGTCGCTCCGAGCTTTGGCTGCTGTGCTCTCTGCAAGCAATATTTGTGGTATGAACATCAGTGTTCATGTGAAAACACATGTACCGACTGTATGTACTTATATACCATGAGTTTAGTGTCATTACCTCTTTGTCCCATGTACTAAAACAAATTCTGGACTTCGGCCCTTTCGACTTTCTCCCGTTGTTTAATAGACAATTATTGTTTTAATTGATTCAGAATATTTTTTTCCTGAGCATTGCAGTGTATCTAAGAATAACTTTCTCCTAACACTTAATTCCACCCATTTGATGAATAGATAATCATGCCCATGACTGATTCCAGAAATATGCAAATAAAATGTGTCATGAAGAAGAGAAAACACGTCGTACTCAAGGAAGCTGTAAGAACATCTCTGTAAGAAGAATACTATCAGTGTACAGTGTGCTTGCAGCAGGGTGGACCTGGCTGCAGCCCCACCTGGCAGTCCACCAGCACTCCGTTCTGATTTATAGTTTAATACATTTGCGCCGCTGCCATATGGCTTCCCTCTCCATCCCCTGCTCCTTCCATCATCCGCCTCTGCCTCCCTCCCCACTTCGCCTATCTCAGAGCTGCTCATCTCGGTGGCCTCTCAGTCAGGGTATGCCCCCTCAATCTCCTTCCCTCCCTCTTTTCCTCTTGTTTAGCCACTCTCTTCCTCCTCCCTCATCCACTCTGCCTTTCTACACGGTTGCAACAGGGCTTCAACCCCTGCCTCCTCTGCCTATGCTGCAGTTCACTCCCAAGGTCACTGGAGATCTGATCTTGCCACCGTCAGCGATTGATTTATCCTCAACTGAGCCGCTGGGGTCGTGTGCCATGCAAACAAAACCTATGGTGAAGACAGGATATGTTTCTATTTATAAATCACCATACGCCGACATCCATAATAATTTTCCTTCTTAGTTGGTTGGTCGGTTTGACAACGCCACAGGCATTAGAAAATCTGGCAGACCGTGTTGGACGATGTTGCATAGGTGGCTCGATTTTAATGTTCAATTTTGGCAGATCCACTGCAAACAGTCATCAAAATTGCATGGTGCAGTATTTTGCAATCATATTTGTTCAGGCATCATTAGAGAAGCATTGTACCATGGCCATGTAAAAAGAAGTTCATCATTGTTAATGAAAAAAATAGAATTTGATTCGGGTAACAGGTGCATCCGAGTCATTGCAGTTTTAACATTCACAAAAGTATCAAACGCAGTTGATCACTATTAACAATCCATAAGACATACATATACCTTTTCAAAAGCATAGGCCCCGCCTCCCGAAGACGTATTTATACGTCTTATCCGTTTTAGTTTTTTTTTGTGTCATAACTGTGTTTAAAACCTCGCAAAATCTGTCAATATCCAGAAAAACACTGTGATTGAGGGGTTTCCTCTCGTGACAATGGCTCTGATTAAATGAGTTAACAAAGGTTTGTGTCTTACGTTTGATATCAAGTGAAAATGCAGAGTCACACTGCTGTGAATGTGAGGCTGCATATTTCACGTAACTTCCAGTCTAAATTCTTTTCACACACTTGCTATTGTAACAACCCAAATGAGGTTTTAGTTTGTGTTGGAGTAAATGGAGCAAAAAAAAAAGGGCTGAAGAAAAAGCTGAACAATTGATAGCACAGCATTTGATGCTCACTAAACTGCGGCCTTGTGAGGCACAACTGAAGCTTGTGTTTCATCCGGTGATTTTGTGCGACAGAAGCTTATTTTTTCTCATCGTTCATGGTCGTTCAACTCGGTTTAGAATATGCTTGCTTTCAGTGCCGCATTCCTAAGGTATAGCCTCATAGTTGCACGATGTGGGTGGAGGGGGGGGGGGGGGGCGTACTTATACACAATGGATAAAAATGTATAACAGTTGGCATAAATCTCTGTTCAGTGCAGCCTTTTTCACTGGCTGGATTCCATTTCGTGGAAAATAGTTTGGATGTTTAAGCAAAATTATACCACAGCTGCATTTGCTTTGCGCAGATGAGTACATGCTAAAGAAATGTGAGAAGAAGTGTCTTAATGGCCTTTGCATTTTGTGGTTATTGTGGATGTACTCCGCATCAATATTCTCGTTTAATGGGAATCCCTGTTGCTGGCCACAGAGTGCTTGTTAACCCACATTAGAATGTGAAAGTCAGGGAATGAGATAAAACAATAACATTTGTCTTTGTATTGATTGGTGCAGTGGGGCGTAGCATGTGCTTCTCTTTAGCGGAATTATTGATTCCCGAAATACTGTCTGTGTGTGTCCATGTGGCTTTTATATAAAGTTATGGGTTTCTCGTGACTTCCATCATATCATTGCGGCTTTTATTCATCCGGTGTGATGCTGAGTGACATTCATAGTTTGGCTGTTCAGGTGAAAGGTGAATCATTTGCATTTTAAATATCAGATTGCGGCATAGCATCTCACTCTGGCAAGCGCATGAGAAATGACAGTACTCAAAGCGAGGAATGTTTTCTGCTATTGTTGTCGAACTTGACTCCCGTGTGTCCCTGTGTGCTATGCGGTATCATTGCTCTTACATTAAAAGGCCTAATGTCAGCGACATCATACCCCGGCAAATAGTAGTCTGCCTCGGTATAATGCTTTAGCACACACCCTGCCTGCCTTTGTGACCTAGGAGCATGTGGCAGTCACGCAATCTGTAAAGCTGACATAGCCCAACAATTGAGGGAGCTTTATCAACAACTCGTCCATGGCCTTAAACAAACATCAGACAAATGGAGTCTTTTGAGAGGCTCTGTGACTATAAGCCATAAAAAGTTCCATTTTTATCAAATGACAATGTGATGGAGGAAAGGGATTTCTATGTGTGCATAACAAGGGAAAAGAGTTAATATAATAATGAGGGAAGACCGTAGGTTAAAAAAAAGAGCTTGGGGAATAATCCATTGTGCTGCAGAGACAACATTCATTTTGAATTCTGCAGCAGTACTCGTGGAAAGATTGCCACTCGGCGAAACCCCTTAACGAACACCCTTGAGGTTGTATAATTCAGGATTTAAAATGAAATAAATAAAAATCTCTCTATTGTTTGGAGTTTTGTACTTTAGTGATACAAGATTTGGCAGACCGGTTTCTGTCAAGCTGGGTGGGCCAGCGCATGTTGTGCGACTGCACCTGGCCGAGTCGGTCAAACACCTTACTCCCGCTCAGACCACATTGGGTTTGAAGTGTTTAATAACTCTCATTTATCCGGGTAAGGCAATTGAGAAGAGCTTCAGAAATTCTCCCGTGTGAACGTATCAAGTGCACGGGCACAATATTTAACAAGCATCTTACAATGACTGATGCTGTGTTAGTTTAAGATGAAAGTCAACAGATTAGATTTGTAGTCTGTTTTAAACACATGAAACATGCTGATAGCAATAACGACCCTTAAAAAAGAAAATCCGTTCACATTGTTACAATGTATGCAAAAATATGCCAAGTCCGTCATTTCAATTAATCAATTAACAAAAAAATGGAGAGAAGAATATATTACGTAGGCGTTAATAGTGTCATAAAAATTAAATTAACAGCGACAATCTCCAGCTACTGGTGGGTGGAAGCATCAAAGAATGCCGTCAGTTTATAAGGTTGGCAAATCGGTTGATTACATTCGCTTACAGCACGATAACTAATTGCTCCGAAATACTTTGGAAGTTGCAGAAGTTACACTTTGGCAAATATGCGCCTAAATAGTTGCGGGGAAAAAAATAGTCAGTGATGTTTTAATTCGATCCCAAAACTAGTACTAGGACAAATTAGTATAAATTTGTTTCTTATAATCCATTTCCTAAATAGTTATAAAGTCTTATATAATGCCGAAAATGTTTCTAGACAGTCTGCATGACAAATGAATAACTACTAATTGAACAATTTGCTTTCTTGAAAAACAACATCCTCACCTTTTTCCTGCTTTTAATCACCTCTTCGGTGATAAAGCAGTGATAAGGCAGCCTACTCGTCGTAGGGACAATTGAACCTTCCGGTGGCCATCTTGCATTGCCATAAATTCGCAAGTAACCATTTCCCAGTAAATAGGGACATTCTCCATTGTATTAAATGGACCGGATTGGACAAAGAAGGAAAAGGGGAAACCCACAGATATATAATCATAATTGAGAAAATAATGATGAATTATGTGTATTTATTTAAACTTTATATTGAATGTTAATTTCTTTTTACAAAAGCTGGTATTTTGATTTAAAAAAATGAATGAATTAAAAAAAACTGCATCAAAAATGCAAATATGTCATTTAGGAGGGACTCGAGAATATTTTAGGGAGGCATACTTGAACTATGGTTTTTGGATTGCATGTGTCATGTCGCCAGGAGATTTATATCCCGTGAGCATAAACACACGCTATTGCCTGTGTTACGATACGATGTCTTTACACCCAGACGTTAAAGTCGCGCGTGCTTCAAAGTAGGTGTCTGTTTGTGGGGCTCATCTCATTACAAATGCTTTACCAGTGTTTGCTTAGCAGTGATATCCAATTTTATAAAGAAGCACAGAAGGGATGAACAGATCTTAAATTGCACACTTTGTTTTTCATAAACTACAATATATGAACATGAGGGCATCTGAAACTGTATTAGCGCAAGACTGTGTGTAATGTTTGTGTCATTTTACGAGCACACACCTCTGTCTATGTGTGTATGTTTCGATCAGAACGCATTTGCGGTGTAAAAAGTTGAAATGCTGTTTGTATGTGTGCGCGTGAATAAGTAAGTGAGAAAAAAAAATGCTCTTAGCTGGGAAGTGATTAACCGAACCTCTTAAAAGCAGGCCACACTTTCCACTTTGGGTGTCCTTGAACACTTGGCACACTGAACACAAAGTACAAGTTCAATCATTCCAGGTTGCTGTGGAAAGAAAGTACCACGGATAAATGTTTGAAATAGACAATCATGTGGGAGGCTTGCCTTGCGGAATCGTTGACAGTATCTTACTCTTCTTACCTGGACATTTGGAAAGAGTGTAAGGGATGGCTTTCTTCTCCACTGTGCATTTTTTGAGCTTGGTGGTATAGCGAGAGTTCAACTGGATAACTTGTAGGTTAAGACAGAAAATCCCTACCCTGAAGCACATACCGAAACGGGCCAACATGAGGCCATTTGAAAAAATTGTGAATTTACAAAGACACCGTGGATTACGCTAAGTGGACTCTTGCCAAGGCTCGACGATGCTGAACATAGCCGTTGTTTGAGCCTTTTGAATAAGAGACCACGGCTTGTAGTCTTTCCATTGTCCTGCTTACCACTAACAAACAAACCGCTCTCATAAAAGCAGGT
The DNA here is from genome assembly GCF_059441095.1 of Idiotropiscis lumnitzeri. Taxonomy (NCBI): domain Eukaryota; kingdom Metazoa; phylum Chordata; class Actinopteri; order Syngnathiformes; family Syngnathidae; genus Idiotropiscis; species Idiotropiscis lumnitzeri. The sequence continues at coordinate 8,859,549 of NC_142406.1, forward strand.
TCTGTGTCAATGTGGCAATCAAAACGGAACATTGTCAGCGTTCTGATGGCAGGATTTGTGATGAACAGTTTTGAATGAATTATTAGCATCAGTTCTTGATAACTATATAGCTTGATTTATTCTTGTTTTGTTTGACCAGGACCATATAGAAAATGGGGATGTTTCCAAAATGAGGAGAGAGATCAAATGTTTTCATTGCACAGCAGAAATTCAGAAGTATTGATCCGTTTTCTCTCTAATAGCAATGGAATGAAAAAAAAACACCAGAGTTGGAGAGGAGTCATGTGCTCGGAATGAGCTAACTGCACTGATTGAAAGGCCTTTTGTTGCTCCCCTTTTGTAAGCGGAAGCTTTCAGCATGTCTGTTGCCTTACCTTTGGGCACACGGCAAATGGTCAGGTTGTGTGGCAACAAGGTAGGTTGACTTGGAAGCTCCTCTTAGCAGTGCTCGCTGACTCAGACTCAGCTGGGATAATTGCTCCTGAATTTTTAATGAGTGGCTGCGTTGTGCACTTTGTGGAGCAGCATGCGCGAAGTTCCCTGCATGGCTGCGACTGCATTAGAACGGACTTTTTTTTTTTTTTTTTTTTTTTTGCATGTCCGGACTAAGAAGAACTCTGAATACTTTAGCATCTCTTCATTGCTTTAGGTGATGCTATGACGTTGGTATTTGAATTAAATAAGCAAGGGTGTCTCTCCCGCCTGGCTGCACAGATAATTATTCTTATCTGGTTTCATCTAATCACTGTTTGTAGTCATGAGTTGCCTTTGGCAAAATACGTTACTCTTTATTTGTCATCCACTGGGTCACTCTCAGCTGGCTTTGAAATCTGGAAACAAAATCACCTGGAACACAGAATTGTCTTTCAGCTTACAGTATTTTGAAAAACAGTGTTGCGGGGGGGTAAAGCGTTACATGAACAATCGTGCCTATTGTAGGCTTAATTTCTAAGTAAAATAAAGCTCGGTAAAAACATATTTGGCTCTAAAAAGGATTTGGAAACACTCCCACTTGAAACTGTCAGCTATCTTGGAAAACGTTTATTTGAAAGATGAAATGAGCACTGAGTCGCTGAGTCCTGGTACTCCATACCACTGATTGTTAATGTATTGTACTTTGTCGTGAGGGACATATGAAGCTTCATGAAGCACTTGTGATCAATTTTTGGCTCATCTGGATGGCACTCTTGGTTTAAAGATGCACTGGAAATGTAATAAATTTCCGTTGCACGAACCTTTACCTTTAAATCAAGTGCCCCATCTTGTGGATTAAAAAAAATATCACAAGTGCTTCATGAACCTTCATTTTGCCATCACTACTTAAATATGTTCCTGTACCTGCCATGTGTGGGTGTTAATTTTTTAGCTGCCTTCCCTTCGTGTAGCAATTTCCGCAAACATGGCAAATTGAAATTTAAAGCCACATTTATCCATTTAGTCAACTGGAGTCAAAGGGAAGCCGTTTCCTAGTGAGATGTTTGGAGGTAACACAATCCGCAGACATGCAAATGGTGGTGCCGTCTCACTACTGTGAATACTGCAGGCAGCCATGGTTACCGCCTCCCAGATAGCATATACTGCCTGCAACATTTACTCTCCACTGCTGCATTAGTTGTGGCAAGCGCAATAAAAACACGGCGTCACGCGTAGCTTGAAAAATGGTTCCGGAAAAAGCCAATTCTGCCATGAATGAGGATAAGCAAATAGGCATGAGCGCTTGAATGGCTGCCAGTCGTGTCAGAGCACCCCCCCCACCCCCTCCCCTCTCATTCAGTCACAATGAGCTTCTATACAAATAAGGATACGTGCACCAATTTAGTGCAGCAGATGAACCTTGTGACGCCTTGTCGAGCAAGTGGAGGATTACCGTGAGCAAACAGGCTTTTCTCCGGGCTTTATTTGAGTTAACTGACTCACACCACCCTCTTAGATTTTGCCCCAGTGGTTTCTTTGGCAAGACTCTTCCCGTACTCCTGCCGCCTTCGAGGCCTTAACACGTGCGCATTAGTCAGTGCATGGAAAAACACTGAGCGTGTCAGGTAGGCGACATGAATTAGATTGCAAGGCCACTTTGGAAGGGAGAAAGCAGAGCCACAAAGCAGGCGTAATGGATCAAGAAGGGGCAAGCCCAAGGCGTGATAAAGTCTTGTTGGAGGGAGCCGGGGGGGGGGGGGGGGGGTAATTCCTCAAAAGTAATTAGTAGCACATAAGCAGACTATTGGCAGCGTAATGAAAAAAATCTTGGCTTTATATGTGGGCTGCTTGCAGTTGCAGATGTCGGTTTTTGGCAGGAGACGTCATCCCAAGTTGAACAAAACTTTCTTTGCCAAGGCCTAAAATGTTTACATTTTGTTTTGTTGTATTCAAAAGATTTTTGACATGAACATCATTTAAAAAAATAAAAAGATATCGAAAAGAAACTGATATAGAATTTTTGTTAATTTATAATTGAAAAAAATGTCTATTCTGTTTTAGCTCCACATGAAATTCATTTCACCCATTAGAAAGCGCAGATGTTTTTCGAACCTTTGATCACTGTTTTAAGACCGTATCAAAGTGTAGATTCTTATCGGAATCAATTTGGGAGCGTCCTTGCAGCAAGGCCTAAAATTATTCATACTCTGGCCAATTTGTTTATTTTAAATTTCTCAAATGATCCTGGCAACTTCTTGCAGAATCCACAATTTTAAGATAAACATTAAGCACATTTTATACACCCATATTTAGAAAATACATGTGCAATTAATAAGCAGATTTTAGTCACGGGCTTTTTGTCAAAATGCAATGTATAAAAATGAAAGCATTTTTTTTTTTAAGCAACCTCTTCACTATGCAAAACAGCGTTATCCCAAATTGCGTCAGAACTAGCTGAATGATTGCTAATGAAATAAAAAAGTACATATTTTACTCCCAGATTTGCTCTGCGTATGACTAATACGTCCTCCCCAAAACACGTTAATATAAACACACACAAATGCAAAAACACTACTATTTAATTAATTTGCTACTCTCTCCTCAGAAAGTTTGGTTAAGTGCATGAACGTGATTTTAAGCAAGGATTGCTCCGAAATTGTGATTTTTCTTTTTTCTTCTGCCATTAATGTAGATGCTCTCAAATTTGAAAAATCAAACGAATAAATGCTAATCCTAGCGTCTAACTACTTATGCGGTTGATAAATGTTTTGATTGCCCTGTGTTGTTTTGTCCTTGGGCCCTTTGCAAAATGTTAAGAAAGTGGCTTTGAAAAACAGTTAGTCACTAATTTCTTGTCTGTTTTCTGCCTCTGATTAGCTGTCTTGCGTACCCATGTGGAATCCTTGTATCCATTATTTATCCGTAGCCCCCCAAACAACAGCTGCAAGCTTGTGTAGCTGCCATATGTTGTGTTATTCTCAACATATTGGGACGATTCATGCTGTATAGGGAACTTTATATCAGCCCGCGGAGATGTATAACAAGCCCTCTGTGGACACGCTGATGTGAAATTATTCTCTAAATGTTATTTTTCCACTCCATCCTTGGAAAATCAAAAAGGCTCCCGAGGTCATACAAACTGGTATTCAACCACAATTTGGGGGAAAAAATATGCCTTTAAAGTGTAGTTGTTTCGTTTTTTGTGAACTCATTCATTCCTAGCCCAGGTAAAATGAATGTTTTTTTTTTTTGGAATTCTATTCCCGTCAATAATAATAATAATAATAATAACAATAAAAAAAAAAAAATTAAAAAAAAAAAAACAAAAAAAAAAAACTCAAATTTCCCCATTGTGGGACTAATAAAGGACATCTTATCTTATCTTATAATAATAAAAAATTGATTTGGAAGCGCCTGAGTTAATATTTAACATTTTTTGGGCACCTATTTCAAATGAGGGACCAGCTTTAGCGAGCAGAAAATACTGGAGCACGAATAGATATCAGAAGTTATTTGAAGTTAGCAGACTCATTCAAAGCGGCTGTTATAAAAGTTAAGGTGTGTTGATTGATTGTTTTGTTTTCTACTTGAGAATATTTTTTTACACATGCATATTGAGAAAAGAAAATGCTAATTTTGACTAGGAGAACACCTCTTGGGTCATAGGTGTCAACCTCTGGCCCGCGGGCCAAATATGCCCCGCAGTGTAATTATATTTGGCCCGTGAGGCTATACAAAATGACTATTATACCATTTTACATTCTTTATGATAATAGTAATTTTAAAAACTAAACATTGTATTGCTTTAATTAAACCACTTATAATAAAAAAATTTCAATAAAAAAATCATTTATGTTGTTTTTAAATAATTAAATGCCGGCCCGCGGCTTTGTTCGAGTTTTACTTTTCGACCCACTGTGTATTTGAGTTTGACACCCCTATCCTAGATGCTTTTCCGGTCAGGTGTTCCAGGCACGTCTTACCGGGAAAAGACGTTGTTGACCTGGGACACCTCGGGATCCCCCCGGCAGAGCAGCTGGATCAAGTGTTTGAGATTGCAGAGGGAAGTCTGAGCTTCCCTGCTAAAGCCGCTACGCCCGTGACCCGACCTTAGATAAGCGGAAGAAAATGGTCGGCTGGATTTATAAGACTGTTGAGTGTTTCTACGTGGAACCCGTTTATAGCTGTGTGCCTGAGATATTTATTGCAAACATTCATGGTGACAGAGCACATTGCAGTTGTGCTTAGCATGTTTGCCTCACAGTTGAGAAGTCCAAGGGTCAAATCGAAGCTCACACCTTCTTGTGTGTGAGTTCCATGTTCTCCCGGTTCAGATACAAATCAGAAATCGATCAACCTGCAATGGATTGAGTTGGCTTTGCATTATAAACTGCGCGAAACAGTCACAAGTTAAACTACATCAGGCAATTAACCAGGGCGACTGTGTTTTCCGGCACCGGTGGAATCGTCTGAGGGGCAGTAGGCAAAGAGGGTCACATTAGGATTCAGCCGATAAAGCAATAAACCCCTGTAGGAGATGCAGTTGGCCTCATTCGGAGCGGCTTCTGTGTGCGCAGCACTTTGTGGCCGTAATTAATCACCTAGCTGACATTAGCCTACCTTCCTGCAAACACTGAATAAACAGTGGCAACGTCGAGGCCATGTTGGCTGCCACAAATCTGGTGTTATCGTTAAGACGTCTGTTGACGTTTGTTCCCCTCTAAGAGAGAGGTCTCCAAACACTGCTCGACTGCTACAGACCCCTTCCGCAGAGTTCAGCGTGAGATCTGGTCATCTATTCGGTTACAGGTTGCATTCAAAATGCTAGCTGGAGCTACAGTTAGCATCTTTGGCTCCATCTATGGCAAAATCCGGGATGCTGTGACTGTGTAACTTTTATTGTTGTGTACGCTGTGTTGTCCTTCTTCCTGCTCATGTGATGCAAGAGTAATTTGTAAAATGGGAAGCCTCTGAGGCTTTATTAGGAGGATGCCTGTCAGTGTGTGCTGTGTTGTTACCATAGTGATGGTTGCCAGTAGCGTTTGCCAAGCTAGGTCTTCGTTTGAGAGTCAATCACAAGGCTGTCGGGGAACCACTGCACGGTGGGATTTCAGCTGCCACTTAGTTTAGTCATAATGATATAATTTTTAGATTATCATTTGGACACTCTAGTAAAGGTGACCAGTGCGTCTTTTGCGCTTTAACTTTAGCACAGAAATATTTTGTGACTATAGGGCTGCGCGACTTCAGTTTGATTGTGCCATCTAGTAATTGGAAGGTTCCAGAGTTCAATCTCCCTTGTGCAGATGACTAATACTTCATTTGGACCAAACTGTAATTGGACAGTAACATTCTAACCCCAAATCTAATATTCTGTCTCTCGCTCCCTCTCGCGCTATGTCCAATATAGAGTGTGTGTGATATATATATATATATTTATGTATATATGTGTATATATATGTATGTATATATGTGTGTGTGTGTGTAAAAAAATGCATGTATTGATATAAAGAAATTGTATCATAAAATGATTTTTAATGTTAATCAAATCTATTGTACATTTATCTATTTTTTGTTTAGTTTCGGAACTAACAAAACACTGAGAAAAAAATTTAGTAAACAGTCAAAATGATTTGTTCATTTTCATTTTTGTAATTCAAGTTTTTATTGCATTTTCCAAAAACACAAAATAAAATCAAAAACACAATGAAACAAACAAAAACCACAACAACAAAAAAAAAAATTCACAAACAACTTTTCCTCCAACAAAAGACAACAAAAAGGTCTTATTCATTTTCACATTTTTTTTGTTTGTAACAAAGACAAAAAGTAGATGTTAAAATCAAAACATTTTTTAGTTATAAAATGAGTTATTTAAAAAAAAAAAAAGACCAAAAGAAATTAACTAAATCTAATTCGGGAACTGAAAATGTAATCAGTCCTTGAGTGAATCGTTACATCCCTATATATATATATATATAGTTAATTGTGAAATAACATAAAGTCAAGTAAAAAACAACTGCAATAGGCTGCTAACTTTGAGCTCACAGGTAGCAAAAGTTCATTCCCTTCCCCACGCGTTCAACATGCATTATCATGAGCTAACATAACAGCCTGAGAGGAAACATGATCGAGTAGTTGAGGAAAGAGGCAGGGGGGCTGAAAGTGAGGAAGGGCGGGACGCCTGTCGAGTTCACTCGAGGGGACTGACACTTCCCCGCTCCATAAAGCCCTGCTCGGACTGAATAATTTAGATCACATAATTCATCTCTGCACTTATCTATAGCATTCACCCTCCTGTATGAGTGCGCAGGCATCTATGAACGCACACGCACTTCTCCCCTATACATGGCTGCACACAAAACAACACAAGCCTTGAGGAGTTTAGTCCCATGATTGGTGTGCAGTCAACAAGCTGGAATCTGCGCACAGGGAAACCTGATAGGCATTCCCTGTGCCAAACACATGAGGTCACCGGGACTGATTTTGCTCTCCTTCCACCACCCCACTGCAGTCACATTTAAAGATTATATCTCAGAGAAATCTGGTCACTGCAGAATCTTACGGTATTTTTTTTTCTGTTTCATATGTCGTGCTGTCCGACTGATTGGCTTAAATATGGAAGAAACCCGTGCACTGTTTGCCCACCGCTACCGTAGAGTTGCTAGCTAAAATGAAGCATGCTAACGAGCTCTGGTATGAGTGCTTTGATCACCCATTCATTGGCTTCACTCATCTTCGTACGGTGACCAAATGCATGTTTGAGAGTAGCGGGAGGGAGCAAAATCAAATCAGCTATTGGAAGCACGTGCTTAGTGAGCAGGCTAAGAGCCCAGTGGTAATCGGGGGCACGCAATTTAGCAGTGGTCATTGCAAAAAAAATAAAAGCACGGTAATTCAGTTTCCGTAAGCGGCGCTGACCATATTCGACCTGTTTGAAAATGAGTAGCTGGCTTTATATAGACTTTTTGTCGTTTCATTTGAAAATCTCTCGTCACTTGTTTACATTTGATGTATCAAGATCTGCTCTTTACATCTGGCCCTATATTTATCATAACAGCTGTATAACACGCACCGATTGATGTAAGCATCTCCTGATTTATGAAAATGATCCATTTTTATCACCGTAGTTGTGGTTCTTTTTACACTTTTACTGAAGCAGCAGAGAGAAAAAACTAATTACAATTTCAAGTAGATAAATGACGTCACTACGAATTTCTGGGTTAGGGTTGGGGGCAAATCGCCGCATGCACAAACCAGACAAGAAGTAACTCCAAAAAAAATCCTCTTGTGACCTTACGAAGTTGATGTGTGCAAATATTTGAAATCATGACACGTATCACTTGTTTCCCCGAGTCGCCCTTTGAGCTTCGAACCAAAACAAAACTCACTGCGCAGCGCTGTTTTCCAAAAGCTATCCAAACATATGTGTGTTAGATCTCTGTTCATGTTCACTTGCAGCACAAATACGCAAACACGGACGCCCACGTTCAATCAGTCTTACAGATGCATGCATATGCATGCAAACACAAATATACCTACGTATCCCCAAGTGTCCCGCCCCCACTCACACTCTAAGCGCTCCCACGCATCTCATGTTCTCCCCCCATATTATGTTCAAAGGAACATGCATTATTACACTGGCGAGGTTTGTTGTTGTCTTTGGCAATTGTCAATAGGCTGCCTGACATACCAGACAGAACCACAACACAGTCACAATGCTCGATTTATTTTCCAGTGAGGTCTCATTGTAGAGATGAAGTGGTTTGCTTTTTGACAAGTCGTTTTGAGTAATTATATCATTACAATCATATCATATGATTTTGTAATTAAAGGCTAGACAGCAGCTGTCATCGTTTGGAGTTTTAAAAGGGATTTTGGTTCACTTCCAAATGTTACAGAGGAGGGAAAAATGTGTTCAATGATTGTGTAGTGGTTCAGTCACCTGAGATATATATATATATATATATATATATATATATATATATATATATATATATGAGAGAAAATTATTTATTAATTTTTATTTATTTATTTTTTAGTTTCACACTGTAGGTAAATGAGACCCAGATACATTTTCTTTCTTTTTTTTTTTGCCCGTATGCCACCCGTTTCTGATTTTTTTTTTTTTTTTTTTTTTGAGTGGCTCAATTCAGATTTATTAAAATTTCACCTGGGACACTTTCTTACATGGTCCTACATCTATGTATCCGTTATTCTTTTTTTTTTTTGTTTGTTTTTTTGCAATGCGACCAAAGTCTGAACGGTTAGGTCGCATATAGCCGTCCCTGACTTTAATATAATCCAGTTTGAAGCATGAAGTGGACATTCATGGTGATAGTAATAATTCAGCCGTGTAGCTTCGTCGGTTCATATTTAACGCACGGCAATGACGTGATTTCATCATTTGTGACGTCTCCATGAAATGATATAAAAAAACTAGCCTGACCATTCCCGCCTCAAATACTGTATTTCTTCCACTTACAATCATTCCCCTGTAGAAATGGCCTGCCAAGCTGGACCACATTTACTTCCGTAAACACGTTGTCGTGAGTGATATCATCGCTTTGTCTGCGCTTTAGGGGCGCATATGTTCACACACCAGACAGACCGAGGTCGCATTTATAATGTAAAGTGAATGCTTACATTGACCTCCTGTGTATAATATATAAAAATAAAACCATTTCAACAACTTCCGTATTCAACTTTTGAGGCATGTCAAATACTTGATCCGAACAGTTCTCAAGTACCATTGAATAAAGTATTTCACTATAAATGTCTATTTTACTCTTGCTTTCAACACCATCTCGATTTACCAAATATGTTTTGCAAAAGTCAACAGGCATTTTTGTTTGCAGCTCCATTTTGTTCGCTTGCTGTTAAATTCTCTTTAGCCGCTAAGGTTTGTGTTGTGGCTGAAAAGGATTGAGTTAATGGACAGAGCTTTAAAGCAGCTTGTTGCGCCGCCTTGGCTCTGACCCGTGCAGATTGTCAAGTGACCTCGGTGCTGCTGCCCTGAGCCTGCAGTGAGGAATCCAATCTCCTGGCCGGGATACGCTGCATGTTTTAACAGTCCAGTTTGATAACTTTGCCCTCACGCCTCTTCCGATGTGCCTATCAGTCGTCTAATAAAGGCTGGCGTGTTTACTCCTGTGATGACCTGCAATGGGCGGGGCTTCTGGCTCCCACTCAACAGGGGTATATTTGTGTAATCACAGTAGACTTCATCTGCTCTGTTTAAATTGCTTGAATGCATTTTATTTTTGGAGTGATGACATTTTTTACCCTATTATGGTTCTTTTGTTGTTGTTTGTTGTGGAACTATTTTAAATTACTGCATTCCTTGCAAGAAAGGAGCGATTGTTCAGTACGGGAGGTCTTCTGAATGAATGATTTCAAAAGCTGACTGGGAACCAAATTTTTTATTGAATTTTAGATTTACGTCGGCACTGGGAAAATGTCATTCAAGAATTCAAAAATTGAGATTAAAAAAAGAATAAAATAATCTGGGAAATTTAGATAGACTCAGTTGAAGAACCACAGCTGCATTGGTGATTTACAGTATTGGTGATTTTTAAAGGCAAAGGTGACAAAGATGGCGGGGTACACCCTGGACTGGTTTCCAGCCAATTGCAGAAGACAAACAACCATCCGCGCTCACTATCACGTCTCGGGCCAATTTAGTGTCCCATTAACCTACCATGCATGTCTTTGGAATGTGGGAGGAAACCGGCGCACCCGGAGAAAACCCACGCAAGCACCGGGAGGACATGCAAACTCCACACAGGAAGGCCAGAGCCACCTCTGAATTGTGAGGCGGACGTGCTAACCACCACATGAAATGATTAATCAACAGATTTTGCTGTGATTGGCCGGTGACCTCCAGGCTTTACCCAGCCTCTCACACTAAAGTCAGCTGGGATTGACTCCATCTCACTCACAACTCCAATGAGGACAAGGAGTCTAAAAAAAAAAAATCGATGAATGATGGATTGCTCATCAAAAATTACATGTCCATTTTGTATTTTCAAAGGGCAGAAATGTTATCAACTTACAACCGCTCCCACATTCTGATTTTAAATGACACTTTCCACTTCCATGTTTTTAAAATCCCAGGAGTGAGTAAGTGATTGACACAGGGAAGTGGGAGTGTTTAGGCATTTTGAGGGCCATTAAAACCCCATGGGGCCTGATAGCCTGCTTGTTTAATGAGTCATCCAAAAGAGGGCCTTTCCACAGCTATTTGTTTCCTTGTTGGGCATTTTGCCTTCCACTGTGCTGGTAATTGTCTAGAACACACTGGCAGTGACACAGCAACCCCGGCTCACAATGAGATAAATTACTGTTGTAGAAATTTAAATGTGCCACAGATTCAGACTGGACCACTGTAGGTTAGCATAAGTGAACGGATAGAATAACAATGGGATCTCTAAAGTTCAACACCCCTGAGGTCGTATAATTCGTAATTCAACCGAGCGTTTCATGGAATATGCCTCCAAAAGCTTGATCTCCATCCGCATGGAACAGCAAAAAAAAATGCCTGGAGAAGTCTGAATTAATTTGCATATCATACCGCAACTTATAGTCCTCTTGGATTGTATTTAAAGCTGGACTTTTAAGACTAAGCGGCATATATCTGTGTTTAGAGTTTAAGTCTAGGGGGTCACAGTATTCGTACACTTCTCTGAAGAAGCGTTATCAAGCTCTTGCTGAATGGGCCCACACACACAAGAGCCACGTTTGATGCATTTTTCAGTGTTTCCATGGGGATGATAACACCGGAGTTCCACTTTGACACATTTATTCCAGTTGCCATTTTTTTGCACAATGAAAACTGTTTTGCGTAAACAACCCTTAATCCTAATCAGAACAGAATAGTCATTTTATTGTGGATGACAACTCTAATGGAGGAAATTAAATGACTACTGTGTTTATACATTGCAGAGGAAATGGCACATATGTAAAACAGGTTTGCACGGGGCGGGTTCCATTCTTTGTAATTCTATAGCGTTGATATTTTTAGGCAACGGGCATAGAGGGAATTCAACTGAGCTTAGTGTACTAATCATACGGGCAATATCTCAGGCATTAGGTTAACTCACTGAATGGAACACCTGGAATATCACATTACTATACCATCTGCTTCGTTTTATTTCTACAAACTATAATTTCCCTCAATGGGCACTAACAGGAGAATATACAGACACATTATGGGCCCTTAATGTGTAGTTATGCATCCATTCAATGTCGTGGGTTCCATTTTAACCATACAAAGAAAGTAGAAGGATTTTGTACCCCCAGAAATTGGTTTGTAAAAACAGTATCTGAACTATTTTATTGTACCCGATTTCCTCCCGGCACTAAATGTCAGTTTCCTGGATTTAAACATGAGTCTGTCCTGGCTCCCAAGTCGTTGGCACAGATGGAGTTATTGAAAGATGTGTTCCGTTTCAAAGAAATGCTGATGTGATTATTATTTATTTTTTTCAAATTTGTATCATTGTGTCTGATCCAGTATCAATCATTCAAACCTTGGTGCCCACAAAAAAAGCCGACCAAAAGCCACCGCTTGAAGTGTTTCTGATTATAAATTGATGTACCGTAATGGATATAATTTGCATCTGTATATCAATCAAGGGAACTACCGACACTTTAAGCATGCGATCAGTAACAGATAAACAATCTTTTAAAATTAATTTTTTTTATGTGTGTACCAGGCCTAGCTAGAAGTCTTGTGTTTGTCATTCAAGACTAAATGAATAAGTAAAATATTGTGCTCCTTTTCCATTTTTGGTCCCCGCGGTGTTGACAGTATGAGCTCGGCCACCAATTAGGCCACACCGTTTCTTAGGACTCATAAATTATTAAGGGTCATCCATCGACTGGAAGCAATGTCGGAGGCGACAGAGAAGAGAGCCCTTTTTATTAGTTTTAAGCATACAGTGCCTGTGATAACACCAATTCTGCTCTCATTTAAGTCCAAATAAGCTTCATGCACCCACAGTGTTTAATTCTCCTCATTCTGCCAACTGAATAAACGCAGTATTTATTCAACAACAACAGGCGGCGGTAAAAAAAAAAAAAAAGGGAAACCGGTGCGGCATTTAGGATAATGTATGGTATTAGATTGCAACTTGCAACACTGGCTCACCCCAAGGTCAACCAATTCATTTCTGCTGGTAAATTTATTGCTCGGTAGTAGCTAAGGCAATGAGGTGCTGTGATCCTTGAGCTCATGTCTATATAGAAGGTCTTCCCAGCCATGTACCGTGGGGAGGGGGGAGCTTCGTGTGTGTGTGTGTGTGGGGGGGGGGGGGGGGGGGGGGTTGTCTACTGCTTGTTAACTCTCTATTCTGAGCTTGAGCCAGCTCCGTCGCTTGAAACATGATAGTGTTGTTGGCCAAGGCCTGCTCATGTTGCCATTTTTTTTTTTTTGAAGACCACTGAGTTAATGTTCCATGGGAGCATCAGCCCGATCATAAACACTGTAAATCTACAATGCCTATATGGACCGTTACTCATGAGGAATGACAGGAACTCTGTAAACTCTGTGCCTGTCAAACGGTGATTGACACAACCTCGACTGCTTTGTGGGTGGGTCCATCTCTCTTTGAGAAACCGAGCTGTAGTTGCACTCTTTCCACCAATGTCGTCTTCAAACGTGTGAAAGAAAACATGAGCCCTGACTGATTATTTCTGGTGCAAGACTTGTTTTTACATTGACTAGTCGAGGGTTTGGACAAGAGTAAGTTGGAGTAAATGAGTCCGTTAGAAGAGTTTCCTTTATTGTTACTACCCACTTCCTGATGATGACTAGCAAACAGTTAGCTGTGCTCGTATCAAAATTATGTCATGTATTGGAGCTTGGCAAGTCCGGGGGCGGAAGGGTCCGGCCGGATGCCCAGTTTTGGGACAGTGGAGGGGGGTGACACATTTTAAAAATGTGCTCAATTAATCGAAGCCGGATATGTGGATTTTAGTCCGGCCCTCGTGCCGCCATAATAAGCCCATAATACCGTTAGCGGATTTGAATAGTAAACTAGCGCACTAATGATTGTTATAGAGATATGGGTATTGCCCCCCCCCTTGTAATGGTATACCCCAGTAGCAAGTGGGAGGCGGGTTACGTGATGTCAGAATAATGAAATAGAGGCACGCTTGAACGCACACTGATCTTTAAATAAACCTCTGCTGTTAGCATCTCTCCCGTGGCGGCATCATGCACAGCCGATTTTCTTAAAAAAAAAATCGGGTGGGGTGGGGGGTGGCGTCGGGGATGACAATTTTTATGAATAAGGCCGGACGGTTGAGGCCGGACCGGTAACTTGGTCGCGGTCGGAGGATGGGGGACTGACAGGCAAAAAAGGTTCAAGTGCCCAGTTCTGCTACGTAACCAAGTTTAAAAAAATATTTGGTGGGGATTAGATTCGGGCTGTTTTGGGGGTGTGCGCAATATTGAGTGGCGGTGGATTGCTTTTCTAGCAATCGAGCAAGAACCGCAATAAATAAAATCTGGAAATGGCACAAGCACGTAGCATGAGATGTTCCAACTTTCTTGCGGGATTTTCGATCAAAAGATTTGTCAGCAGTCTATCGATTGGTTTTGAAATAAATCTAAATCTAATTCAAGACTCTTCACGACAGATCGATGTAAAAAACAAAAACGAAACAAAAAAATATCATGTAGACTTTATTTTCGGAAAGTTAATTTTCTCCATTGTCCCAATTTGAGTTTAATTCAACGGGTCATTTTGTATCAAATTACTTTATTGTTCCTTCGTAAACATCGCTCATTAGGAGTCGTGCAGTCTTAAAATATGCTTGACAGGATTGCGCATCTGATGAAATTATAGCAAGCAAGGTTGCCGCGCCTTTGGGATGTGAAGTATCCTGTACCTGATTAATTATGCATTTCCAGCTCCCAACCCGTGAAACAGTGAAGGAATGCCACACTCGCCTGATGACTGCTTCCTGTGCATAGCTTCACCTCCCTGTCAACTTGAGGATGTCTAAAATAGTCGCAAAAAAAAAAAAAAACAGCTTGAGGTTCATTGTAATGATAATGGCGTCTCCGTGGATGTGAGTAGACTGGTTCATATTCATCCCCACAATGACTCTTCTGTCTTGGCTATTCAAGAGGCGGTCTGCTAGTGGACTGGTGGGCGACCAAGCTGAGAAGCGTCTTGTTCATGTGGAAATCTGTGCGACAATACAATGGAACGGGGATGCTTCTCCCCGAGCCCAGCCTCGCATATTCAGCCCGAGAATGGAAGGACACACACCATCACAATAACAGTCAGCTGCTATCATCCCATGAAAAGTCTCAGTTGAATGCTAAATAAATCTTTGAGGGACCTGACCGCCGCTGATTTTCATCTTTAATGTCTCCGCACACAATCTTGTTACTTGCGCCACGGCGACTCTGAGACTGCCCTGAAAAGAATATTTTTAAATAAATTGTACTTTACCTCGAGGGCCATCCATAAGAGCTTTTTTTTTTTTCCAGTATTGAATAAAAACATTTTCATCATGAAAAGATTTCAAACCGAAGCGAAGTCCCATTTTATTGTCAGATTTATTATCTGAGAGAGCAGTCCAGAGTATAAATTCTACGTTCCAGTCACTATTCTTCAATTGTGCAGCGCATATCAGACTCGAGGGTCACATCTTGAAAAGATATAAAAATACAGAGTCCGGATAGCCTTGTGAAAAAGGGCTTAGTTCATTTTGCTGCTCTCGATTTTCAACAGCTTATCTATTCCCCGTGTTTGAAAGGTCGGCGCGTCTCTGGAAGGTATCCGTTAACAGGCACTCCATTTATTGTAAAGCAAGCATAATGGCAAAATATCCGATTCATAAAGTGTCTTGCGACATGAATATTGATATAAAACAGTTGAGTGGAAATTGGATGACCATTGAGCTATCACCGTGACGCTCGATTATCCTCAAAACAGTAATTGTTACGCTCCGCGGGTGGCGGAGGTAGGAGAGGAAGAGGGGGACCCAAAATGCAGGGAAGCCAAGGCAAGGGTAACGTAAAGGGAATTTAATTATCAAAACCAAACCGAAAGGCAAACAAGGTACTTGGGAATAAATAAACGTGACAAAGTGCAAAACAATGAAGACGAACGAAACGCGGCTGGGGAGAACTAAACTTGGCTATGAAACGGGGACAGTAACAAATAACTATGAGCTATGAACATGAACGAGAGCAACGAGCAAAAGTGACATGAGGACAGGGCAAAGCAAGGGCACAGTGATGTCCAAAAATAGGGCAGTGATGTCCGGAAATACGGCAATGTGAAGGAGGCTTAAATAGTGAGGTAATCCAGGAGTCAACGATTAACAGGTGCGTGGCTGGTGGGCGCGTCTCTCCAGCAGAGAGGTAATCAAGGGGTCAACGAGTCTCAGGTGCTTGGCTGGTGGGCGCGTCCCTCCAGCCAACACGACATGCGCTGGAACGGAACGCCCCCACACCCGTTGAGCAAAACATAAACAAAAAACATAACATGACGGAACGGACCATGACAGTAATATAAGGCTTTAAAATGAACATTTATGCTTGTTGTGTCTGACATTTTTTTTTTAATGTTCAAGTCCATACTCATGAATCAGCTGACTTTACTGCCCCGGCTTGTCAGTCACCTTCGATGTATTACGAGATGAAATATCCCGTCGATGCTAATTATTATAGCGCTGCGGCCTTGATGTCACTCACTGTTGCTATATAGTCAAATAACACCTAGCAAATATGTATTTTTTTATTTGCTGTCATATTAAAATACTCCTCAAGTTCATATGGCTTTAGCACAATAAATTCCGTTTAAGTAGTAACTTTCCCAGCATTGCCGTTGATGGCGTGATAGTACCTGCAAGTGAGCAATTTCCAAAATGCCCGTGTTTCTGTTTTGCCTTACCTTATCATCAAAGTGTTGCATGCCGTGAAGTTCTCCAAACAAGAACACATCAGGCTGCACTTACTGAGGCAAGAAGGAAACATTACACCATTACACTCACCTGCTCCATAATCATGGTGACTTATCTCATGAATAAATCAGGCTACCAAGGTTTGTAATACTCAATGCCGAGTTCTCTCCTTTGGCAGAGGTTGACGTTCCTATCTGTCTTTCACTCCCTGTTACCTTCATACCCCCATCTTTTTTTCTCCCCCAGAACTCTTTCCCCTTCCTCCCCCCTCATGCTCAGCTGCCCAACAGTGCTCATTTTATTTATCACGCAATTGTGACACTTTTGGATAAAGCCCCACACCCACGGTGATTGAACTCTGCTTGTGAGCGTTTGGAAGCACAGATCATTCCCCTTTGCTTTCCCGTAAGTCATCGGATTGACAACTTGAGATGGTCTGCCAACGAGTGGCTGACTCTCTTCCTTTAAATCACTCACACAGGCGCCTCTGAAGGGCCACTAACGCAAGGTTGATGCCAATACGCCAGACCAATAGAAATACTGTAAAATTCAAGTATGAAGTGGACCGACGTTCTCGTGAGAATTTTGTTGGACGCGGTATGCAAACTTGAGCACTTTATTAAGGGGACATTTACGCAAAAGCATTTGTGAGTAAAATGGGATAAAAAAAAGGCTATTGTGAAGCCGAAAATACAAGCGTTTGAAAAGTCAGATTAATGGTTGCTTAAAGTCTTGTGGCTGTTTACGAGCGATTCGAAATTCAAATCTCAAGATGTTATCATCAAGCACTCTAAATTGTCCGTATAAGTGTCTGAGAATGCTTGCTTGTCTGTGTTCTGTTATTAACTGGCGACTAGCTCGGGGAGGATCCCGCCTTTCGCCCATAGTCACCTGGGATAGGCTTCAGTTCACGGTTTGAAAAATACATCTGCTGCTATTATAGTGATTGCGGACTAATCATGTTGCCTTAATGTGATCGTGCACAGTTTTACTATCATCAGACATTTTGCTGCCTGCGCCCGGCCCGAACCGTGGTGCTTGATCCATACGGATCAAATAATAAACCAGAAGTACTGCAACTTTTTTCTTTCATCTGTGTGGCTGGGATGTTTTTAAAATCTGTGCAGCACGGCTCACGTGGTAGAGTGGTCGTCTCTACCTCGATCCTCAGCTCTTGTGACTGTGTTGAAGTGTCCTTAAGCGAGAAACTGAACACCGAGTTGCTCCTGATGCTGCGTCATCAGTCGGTGAATGAAGAGACGGTGTGAAACCGAGTTGAGTGGCTCGTAAGCAGAAAAGCGCGATACAAGTGCAAGCCTGTTTACCGTCTATTCTTTAGTTTGAATACACCACATAAGTTCGATGCCCTTTGTCAAGTGTGTTTTACCTTCATGTTTGTCTGTATGTTTTCTATACCACTTATCTTCTTCAAGGTTGTGGCGGAGCTGGGGCCTTGACCGCCTCACTTCAGAAGAAAGACAGACTACAGTTTTGACCTGTTGCTAGTCAATCACAAGGCGCTTAGTTTTTACATTTTCTAACCGTCCTCAGAAATCGGAGAAAATTAGCTCATTTTAGAACATGCTTGCGTTCTGCTAATGTGGTCCTTGAGGGCTACCATTGACCATATTCAATGATATTATCACCGTGTGTGTACTGAAGGGTCTGTGATTTGTGGGGGATTAAGAGGGCATGTTTGTTTAATATGTGGCAGTTTGTTTAATTTAATTTCCTGTATTTCGTTTACTGCCTTTAATTCACCTGTTTAAATTGGCACTAGTTTGTTTTGCGGCAGTTTACTGTGATTGTGTTTTGCGTATGTCACGCGAGAGTGTACAGTGCACAAAAATATTACTGCGCGCGCGGCGAGTTGAACTTTTGAGCGGCATTTTTTACGAGTACGGAGCAGTTGAGTGAGTTGCCACGGATAAGTTTAGGTGAGGAGTTGGTCGATGAGACCACGGCGAGCGTGTGACCGTAATCAGGAGACCGTGAATGCGCGTTCTCAGCACGGCAGACGGCCGAGACATCGAGCGTGGGTTGGCAAGCTAGGCTAACTCACGTGACGGAGACGAGAGGACACCCGAAGCCATTAGCGGTGTGTCGCAGTCAGCAGTGGTGGACTGTGAGCATCAATTGGACTGGGATCCACCGTCATCGCAGCAGCCATCCACCCTTGCCATTTGGACTCATCCCCGACGTTCAACAAGCAGGTGCACTTGCTCACTCGCCAGCGGAAGAGCAGTTTCTCCTCCTCAATACCAATAACCGCAGTAACGTTGGCCAGAACATTCAGTAATATTAATTTGGGCGCCCAACTAAATTTATGTTGCTATATTTGGTCATATAAAGTGAAGATTATTAAGCAATTATTTGGTTGTAATAAATTGTATTAAGTGTTGAATCTGGTTTCCTCTGGCTCTCTCTACACCACAGTTGGATTGAGTTAATTCGGTTTGAGTAATTTGGTAGATTCAAGTAAGTAGTTAAGGCAGAGGTCCCCAATCCTGTTCCTCGAGGGCCGGTGTCCTGCAGGTTTTCCATCTCTCCCTGCTGCAACATAGCTGATTCAAATGATAATCAGATAATCAGCAAGGTCTGTAGAAGCTAGATAACGATCGCTCAGGTGTGTTGCACCAGGGAGAGGTGGAAAACGGCCAGGACACCGGCCCTCGAAGAACAGGATTGAAGACCCCTGAGTTAAGGCATCCGCAACACCCCTCAGGTGAAACACATACAGTCCTCTAAGCTCCGGCACAGTATGGGTCCCAATTCTGCTTGAGTTGATTGTGCACATTGGCAACGGGGTTTAAAAATGGTGAAGACCAGCCTATTTAAAAGAGGTTTCTGTAATTCAGGAGGCTCACAATTTGGGATAAGTCCTCGTGCATAAATGAAGTTTGAGGTGGTGGAATTGGAACATTAGTCCAACGGGGTTGCATTTCAAAAATGTTTAAAAATTCTTCCCACCTCCTCTCGTTTTACCTGTGCGACCCTGGCCCCTTTGCACTTCTCTTTCAGACAGATTTAAGATCAAAATCATCGTTGTAGTACACGATCCAAATAGATTAATGCAGGAAAAGGTTGAACACAGTGATGGACAGTGTAATCCTAATTGTTATCATTATTACTGCAGATGCTACACGGCTGTCCGTGTTCAGCAGTCCTTTGCGTAACCATGCTTTCTTTCTGCTGGTGACAGCAGATTTGCAGCTGCAAGGCTGGAAGATTTTTCTGTTGAGTAATGCTGCTGTTGCTTCAAGGGGGGTAGTTGCTTAACACGGCGTGCAGAATCTGGCACGCCGTCTTCCTTGGCCTACTAAACTCTGCTCAACACTATGCAAAAACTCCCCGATGGCTTGTAGAGAGGGGGTGGAAAAAAGGTGGAGAGAGACTCGGAAGAGAAATAAGGCAGGGGGTGCAGGAAGGAGAAATGGAGGACGAGCAGCCAGATGAGGATTGGAGTGGATTTAGAGATAGATGAGAGCTGACTGAAGGGATTGGGAAGGTAAAGCGAGGGTGGTTGGAGGACTAGCGGAGGATGAATTTAGTTATGGAAGGTTAGACTGTGGCAAACGTAGGGGAGGGGGGGGGTGTCCACAGTACACTTGTTTTCTGATTAAATATGGCTTTTAAAGAATCGGGGACTTTTGATTTACTTTGTCATGCTGCTTTGGCTCAATTGTCCGATGATAAACTTATAAAACAATTAAATGTAGCCTATCGCAATTTTATCACAATGATATTATCCACCAATGAAAGTGTTTTATAATGCCATGTTTTAACAAGCTTCCAGAACTTTCTTTCAAGTGTGTACTTTTGCTTTCGAACACTCATAGATGCGTGTATGTGTGCGTCTCTGAAAGTCATTATGACATTTGCACATCCGGTACGTCTTTGTTCCGTCACAAATTTCAGCCGCTAAAGTTGTCTGGGAATAACTCTGTTTCCTTTTTCGAGTGTGCGGAAAATAAGCGATAAATTAATTGAGTAATCAGGGGAATTGATTTTGTTTTAAAAGCTTTTTCTGATGCCAGTGTCATGCGCTGAATCGCTGCCTGGAGGGGTTGTTACAAGCGGAGATGTAACTTTCCATCGCTAGTACCTCGTTTTTGTTCTTTCACGTGCAAAGTACTTAACTGAATCAACAGTGCCTCTGCTGGTAGCAGAAGGTAGAACGCTCTCATTTTCTTTTAATTGTGTCATCATGTGGTTCGTTAACTCGTTCACTGCCATTGACGGGTATAGAAGCCGAAAAAGTCCATCCATTTTACCTGGGCTGGCAGTGAATGCGACAGATGATCATATTTTGTAATAATGCTGATGTAAAAAGAAAAAAATAATAATAATAAATGTGACAACTAGTAAATTTAGTAAAGAGTCAGCCTTATTCAAAATATGTGCAAATAAACTTCTCTCTAATTAGATCTCATCCAATATTGCCTAAATTTGACAAAGAAAATAACTAGCCTCTTGTTTTCCAAGGTCATCGGCGAGATCCTTGCCCGCTGATTCTCTCGATGTTGCACTCAGGCATTCCTAATTAAAGGCAACACATTTAGCAGCATGCAATTGCCCTCAAGTGAAGATAAAATAGTAGCAGTAAAACTGTTTTATGATACCCACATTTACAGTACGAACACTATTCGACACAATGGAATAATGATGTAGCAGGTTATAATAATGGCCTTGTGTGCCCCGTGATTAAGATTGTGCTAAAATAAGAGGAGTTCACACCAGGGTGCTATTACATGCAACTTGCAGTGACTCTTTAATTTGGCTAGTATACTGTGTGTGTGTCACTTTTCGGTGACCTCCTTGAATGTCAACGCCTTATACAGAAGACGAACCTTATAAATGTGTAGCACATCGTGTTTGCGGGTAATGACATGCATTGATGCGAGGGGAAAAAAAGGAAAATAAAAAAGATTTTAATATTTTGGTATTTGAGGCCAACGTATTTTGTTCTACCTTTTGGAGGTTGATTTTCAACGCATCCCAGTAAGGTTGTGGGCAATGTGAAGATCCATTCCAATCTCATTTGCGGCTTTCCTGGCACATCTAAGATGATTTTTTTTTATTTTATTTTATTTTTTTTAACTTCAAGGATACGAAATGTCAGCCACATTAGTATATATTGAACAGCGTGAAAAAGAAAGAATCTTGAAAAATCAAATGAATAGCACACATATACCAATATTAAACACGCTCTTATGATAGGCAGTGAGAAATTTTTGTGGCATTCTACTTTTTAGATTTGAATGAATGAGCCATTAATTGATGTATGCAAAATGGAGTCGACTGTCGTAATCACTCTGATTGGCTGTGAGGGAAGTCAACCCCAAAATTCTGATTAATATTGCATTTGTGAAATATAAGTAACGCTGTAAAATCCACCCGTTTTTGTATATCTCACTTTGTCACTCTCTGTCGACTGAAAATGACATCTCAGCTTCAGAGAAACATGTGAGCCGTGATTGGTCGTTACCTGCGCCCTGAGCAACTTTGATGCCATTTTCTGTCGACAAAAAGTGACAAAATGGCCGCCCCTTGAAATGGCTAAAAGCAGGTGGATTTTGCTGCCTAACTCATTTTCCACAAACACATTAATCAGAATGCCATGTTTCGACTGGTGAGGGCTCATAGAATATATTATTGCAAAAATGTTTTTTTGGGTTGACTTCCCCTTTAAGCATATATATTGTATGGACATGATGACAAGCACCCATTCTGAGGTTCAGCATAGGCAGTAATTCACGTAGTCTCAGGTTGTCGCGTCCCAATTAGGTCCTTATTTATGAATGTGAGCACCGCTGACCTTCTGGAAGAGGCGACATAAATTTGTTTGTCTGGCAAACAGTGTAACAAATAGCGTTCTGCCACAGCTCCAACTTGCTCTTTCTATCAATCTGTCCCTTGTCCCTCTTGGCCCCCTTCCCGACAGGCATCACATTCCAACAATAACTCTCCTCACCTGGTCAGCTGAAGCAGTCACTCATGACTGTTGGGCCTGCTGGCCGTGCCAAAAGAAAATTTGAGCAGTTCGTATTCACAGGTGGCTACGTGTGTATTTTAAATGAAACAAAATAATAATTTTTAAGCCTCTAAGTTTCGCATATCTTGGAAGCTGAAAACCACATTGTTCACATTGTCATCTTCCCTCCAAGCTGAATGGTTTAGGAGACAATGGAAACAGTGCAATGCGTCAACCCACCCTTGAGGAAGTGTGTAGGTGGGCAGCGTTTTTGAATACGCAGGCACATCTCGTATAACATCAAATCACCATTTTAAATAAAGGCATAGTTCTCCCAACGGCCACATTATTTCAAATACATGCAGGGTTAGATGAGAACTATATTTAAAAATCAGTTTTGGCTGTGACGATAATGCCAAGCCACTGAAAATGACGACCACAATAAACACATTCATCATTAAATTATAGTGCAAAAAGATAGCGGCTAAGAAAAGTGTGCATTATTTTTTTTATTATTTTAACTCTCCTAAGATGGTCCAGATATACTTTTGCAATATATTTATCACGTAGTTTGCCGGAATTTGACCCCAGTCTGTCACATTTTTGATTTATTTAACTTCATTTCCAAAGGACTCGGGTGATTTCATCAGCGAGTTATGAAATTCACATAGCTGATTATCAAAATGACCTCATGATTAAAATATTTCCTGAGGGGAAAAAAATCTGAGATTTCAGACTGGGGTGTCTGTAAAATCCGCACATTTAGAGCATGCACTCTCTATAAAGTAAATTGTCGGTTCTCCCATTATCTCCCTCCATCTATCCGCACCCTCCACTCACACACCGGCTAGCACGCAAACTGCACCAGCTGGCCGTAATGATGACAAATCAACCCAAATATTTACGTCCGGTGAGTTTCAATTTGGCTGTGCCTGCAGCTCACGCTCTCCGCAGGTTTTATTCCGTATGGCTGCCATAGCCTTTGCAGCCAAACTGTTCCGATCACTCCCCACAAGTACACTTCAGCTTCTTTTATGTCACCTAAACACTGGCTGACTGGTTGTTAATGTCTGCAGATAACCCATGTTTATGGCTATCAAAGGTCTGGTACAAACATGACTGCTAGTGTGCTTATATGGAATTATATTTGGTACCATCTTAGCTTGTGGTTTGTGTCACATGTTCCCTGTGTTTGGAGGATAAAATGCAATAATGACCTGCATAAAGCAGATAAAATAAAAAAGAATTGGAATTAAGTGTCCCCAAATTTCCAAATGTTCATGAGCATAGTAGCAAAGTGGGCAGAGGAGAAAAACAGAGGAATGATATCTTCAATGAATCATAAATATACATGATTACATATTTAAAGCGTCATCAGCAATTTACTGTATGTCACTGGAGCCAAAACCATGTACCTCCAAAATAGTCACTTTTCAGGAGACCCCAAAATGATTTGAAAAAGTGTAACATCCACACGTATGGCCTGACCAACAATATCTATTTTTTTCTCTTTTTTTATTAAAAAATGTAGCAAATTGTGACTTATGAGGTTTTGCTCCAATGTCAGAGATATGCAGGTGTGCATGGAAAACTTTACATTCATAATCATGTACATTTTCAGCATGTGTACAATGTGAACAGCAGCAAGAATAATCAATAATCAGCAGCAACATTTAGCAAAAATAAAGACAATAATAATAATCTATGAATAGAAAACTGTCCTGCAAAAAACACGTATGTCCAATTTTGTCTCATTTCTTTGTCAATTTTCACTATAATAAGATGTCTGTAACGCGAAAACCCCATAAAAATAATTTTAAAAAAATTCTAAAAAATGGACATAAGTGTTTTTCACGAGACAGCGACGACACACAGCTGTAAACTTGATTAGGCAGTGCCCATTGTATGTGACGAAGACTTTCTTATTATCCAGACGACACTGATCAACATTTCTGACTTCAAATCAGCTACCGATTGCAAGCCCTTCCATTGTTCCCATCTTTTGAATTGATATGCTCCAGACTTGCGACCACCCATTTGGCCGGCATTTTTCGCTTCACCTCCAAAGGCTCTGTTATTCACACTCGGATTTGCTTGTTAGATAACATGAATGGCATCCTATCTGTGTCCCGTTGGGAGAGAAATGGTTTCTATTACAACTCTGGGGCTTTGTATACAGATACATGGGTCTTGCCATGGAACATAACGTCTTGCTCTTATCTCCCCAAAAAAGCTAGGGCGAGAGCAAAGACAAAAACAACAATAGTAAAACACACACCAAAAAAAAGAAAAATGTGGGTTTTTGTATCTGGATGTGTCAGCACTTTTATAATTGGCCTCGTGAACTATTGTCCAGTGTTTTGTTGGTCTACCGGTGCCTCAAACCCATTTATGGTGTGTGTGTTGTTTTTTTGCTAAAGAAGAGTACATGACTTTTTTTTTTTTCTTTTCTTTCCTTCCGTTCTGTTATTCATTTTTGGCCCGTGTTTTTATTTGCACCTTCAGCTGTGTGGTTCCTACTTTCTTCATTGTCTGATCCTCATTTTTCCACGCTTTGAGCTCTGTGTCTCTTCCTGATAGAGAACATTTGGCCGTAGAAGCAGAAGCATAGTGTTCCCCAGTGACTCGGGAATGATTTACCATTCGCGCCTCGGGCAATGGGTTTACCTCAACAATCGCATAAAAACCGGAGACAAAGGGATAAGACAATAGCGCCAGTTTGCCTGTCTTTTACCGCCCCTCCCTCATCTTACGGTTTTGAGATGCAGCTGGGATTTTCAAAACACGTGTTTAAGGGCTAAAGGTTTGCAAGCAGCTATCCAAGATGGATGGGGGATTTGTGTTATTCCTGTGTTTCGAAGCTGCTGTGAATGCAGCGGAGCGCAGTGCGAGCTGTTAGTTCTGGCAGTTTGGAAGGGATGCCTCTGGGAATATGCTTGTCTTTTAAGAGTCTTTGCACAGACTTTGCCAGAATGAATTAATTTAGCATGAGCGGAGAGGCATTTTTTCTTCCATTTAAGGGTACTGCCTGTCATATTTTATGGCAGATTTGTCTTGTATGTGTGTGAACAAGCACACATCTACAGTAGAAATGCAGCGCTAAGTGACACATGCATTTACAGTAGACAGCAAATGTGGAATAATATCGCAATGTATTTTAGTTCTGGATTAGAAGAGGAATGTTGAGTCAGGTCAGTTTTGTGATGTTGACTGCATAGACCTGTCTGACCTAATGCTAGTGCTGTGCGAGGTCTCGCAGGCTTTCTATGGCCACCTATAAATCACGGCCAATTACAAAGCCGATGCTCAGTCCACTCTCCCCCAGCTATAACTGTACAGAGAGGAAGGGAGAAATGGAAGCAATCATCCATCCATTTTAAGTCCTTATTTCTTTTTTTCTTTCTTTAGGGTTGTGGACTGATTTTTGGATTGGGAAGGACACATTTGAATCATCAATTGACCCTAACATACCATGTGTTTTTGAATTTGAAAGAAAACCAGAAATACTTGGATTTGATATTTTTGGGGATTGTGAATGTGGTCCAGAGCCAAACCTGCTCCTTAGAAAATATCCCGACAGCCAAGTAAATACCTATGACTTCAAACAAACGCGCTTGAACCCACGCCTCCATCCAGAGACCAGAAACCACAATGTACCATTGAAAGACTTACACCTTAAGTCTGGCGCCTTAGACCAGTTGGCCATCCTGACACTTTGTGGTTGAAGGTCTTTACTGTTGGGTGGTTTGAAAAATGCACTACAGCAAACTGCCAAGTACGAGCATTTTATGTATTTTGGCCCAAGTGGGGTTCAAACCTGCAACTGGCCCAACAGCCAAGTCACTACCATACATTCTAAAGTATTTGTCAGGAGCGGGATTTCAATCCACGTCTCCAACTATAGACCAGATGACCCAATTTAGCTTGAAAAGATAAACTCCTTGAGTCCGGCGCCTTAGACTACTCGTCTATCCTGACACTTGGTGGGCGAAGATCTCTATTGTTCGGTGGTTTCAACCATGCCCTACGGTGAACTGCCATGTACGTGCTTTTGATATATTTTGGCATTGTGACTGTGGTCCATCGTGGGGCTCAAACCTTATAACTGACCTGTCCCAAAGAAAATATCCGACAGCAAAGTCAAAACCCATCTATTCAAAAGCAGTTTTCAGGAATGGTATTTGAACCCACACATCCAACAGGAGACCAGAAGGCTGTATGCCAATGTTTCATGAGTGTTTCTCAAGAGGCAAAAACAGGGTAGTTGTCAAGAAAAGTCTTGCCTTGGAAAATAGGACCGGTTAGGACTGTTTTTTTACCGCCACTTCCTTGTTCGTCATTCAGGGCTCTTCTTAAATGGCTTCATTACATTCACGTCACAGACCATGGGGTCAAATGACTCAAAATTAATTTTGTGGAGCTTGCATGTTTCTCCGGTTTCCCCCCACATTCCAAAAACATGAAGGGGAGGTTTATTGAAGACTCTAAATTGTCCCTAGGTGTTACTGAGCACGGATGGTTGTTTGTCTTTGTGTGCCCTGCGATTGGCTGGCAATCATTCTGAAGACAGCTGGGATAGGCTCCATCATGCCTGCGACCCTCGCGAGGACGACTGGCTTGGATAACGGCTAGACTAGATGGATGGATTATCAACATGTTTAAGATTTAAGATTGTCAGGTCCACTGTACTTTTTTACCCCACTCTTAATGATTGCCAATCTTAAGCTAGTAAGAATGATTGAATATATCAAAACCTCACATGTAAGACTGATGTCGAATTAATGCAACACTTTATCACGGTTATTTCTGCAAGAGAGGAGATGGATTTGGAGACTACAGGAGAGGGGGAGAGAGACCCAGAAATACAAGAAGAAGATATTTTGAGAGAGACTGAGAACTAGCAAGTGTGAGAGAATTGCTAGTTATGACACTTCAAAACTCTCCAGGAGGTAAATGAGAAAATTCTCCATTCTCTCTTCTCCCTACCCAGCTGTGACATGCTGCGACAGAAGCTTACTGGGGGATCCAATTTGCCGCACTGTATTTTAGATGAGCGGAATGCTTTACACAGCTCTAATTTAGTGAGCGAGCAATGCAGGGGAGGTTCAGAGCTTGTGTCACATACTCAGAAATATTTATGAGTGCGTTAAGTGAGTATGATAAATCTAGTGTATGCTGTGTGTTGGCTGAGTTGTATATTCTCAGGGCCACTTGAGGAAGTGCATTTTCTTTTAATACCATATTTTGTCATTAAGTGATTTAAAAGCGTGGACCAATTGTATATTGTGTTTTTTATCCCATGTGTTTCTGTCATGTAAAAAATGTGTTTTAAAAATCGAGAAGAGAATTCTAAAACGGTGATGGGAAAATTATATGCGGCCTGTGACAGCACTACTAGTGGTCCCTTGATTTATTTAAAAAAAAAAATGGTGTTTACAAAATACTTTTTTGTTGTTTTCAATGCATTTCAGTGTCTTAAATTACATTAATTTTTGCTACTCGTGGGCCGGCCCAGTCAAGTAGCGATTTTCCATTATATATATCAAGTTGTAATATCATCATTCACCACTAGATGACAGTGACATGAGTAGTTATACTGATCAACCCTATACCATGAGTGGCCAACCAGTCAATTCGTAGTGGACATGTCGACCGTAGAATCGTTCAAAGTTGACTGCAAGGGGGTATGGGGGAAAAAATAAAAATATATATATATATATATTGTTATTGTTATTACTATTGTTATTATTGTCTGTCTTATTATTATTTTTTTTTATTATTATTAATTCATGTTTTGAGTTAGTGTACACTACATCCCAAGCAACTATCATTCCCACGTCCACGAAAAAAAAAAAAAACAAAAAAAAAACCTACCTGATGCATGACCTGCATTACAGGAAGTTGTTAGCGGTCCGCAGTTTTTTGTAGCTAGCCATCAAAGCCGTTGAGCTCTATTTATGCTTATGTTTCATTCGAAGCCTGTTTTATCTGCAATGCACCTAAAGGGAATCTGGGACGGCATTTTAAATCGGTGCGCATCTACGATAGTGATGATTGCGCACTTTACACGCTACAAAAAATGCGTCCCTGCCTCCCAGTGTGCGGTCGTCCTCTAAGGTAGGCAATGACTTTCATTTTACAAACTCTATCGACCTGCGTTGGATCGGGTTTATTTTTCTCTTCTAGGGTCCGTTGTGGCTATTGCTCATCATGACATTCGCGTGTACACGTGCGTGTGGTTGCGCACCCGCGTGTGCGTCCATGTGCGCATATTTGTTGCTTAAAAAGTAGATCTTGGTTTAAAATAGGCCCCTGCCCCACGAGTAGACCTAATATATATATTTTTTTGCTGATTTGGAATGACATACAGGACTGTTACCTGAATAATATAAAAGTTAAAAAAAAAAACTTTTACTGTCCCATGTGAAAGATATAAAAATACGTCCCTGTGGACTGGGAACAAATATCCATCCATCCATCTATCCATGGATGGTCAAACCCTTTCTTGTTGAATGCTGGCTCTTTTTTGCATGCATTGAGAAATATCATATGAAAAATTAAATCTATTAACAAATGCATTTCTGCAACTGCTCATGTTGGTGAGGCTGGTCAAAAAGATAAATAAAAACAAAAAAATGTCAATTGATAACGAAAGGCTTGTGAGATACAAATTGTGAATTATTCGACCTTAAGGACATTCAACTGTAAAGTTTGTACGACAGCATTATTCTGTCGCCAGTGCATACATTATATACTCGTATGATAGATTTCTAGAATCATAATATTGCAAAACCTAAAATAAATAAATAAATATGCGACAGAAAGTTATTTATTAGCTATCCAGTAGACCAAACCATTATTTTACTTGATTTTTGCTTTAAGCAGCCTTGAAGGGTGGAAAAAAAAAATGACATAGTTCCTGTCGGGACCTTTTTTTCCCTTCTTTTGCCAACCTCTTAACCTCTTCATACCACACCTGCAATAACACAAGGTCTTCTCACAAAATCAATTTTTCGATGCTAAAATGTTCACCTAAAGGTAAAGCAAAGGGGAAAACGACTCTTCTTTATGTATGCAAGTCCCATAAGATCATGTTGCACCTACATGCATTCCTAATGCCGAGGGACGTTTTTTTTTTCCTTTAACCTTTGATAACCTTGCACTTTGCCTCGCACCCAGCAATGTAAGTAATGGGCTGCACTTGACCCTCACTGCCTCATTGTGTAAGAATTCAGCTTCTGACCTTAAAAAATGAAAGCAAATCGATAGGGCGGGAC
The DNA here is from genome assembly GCF_059441095.1 of Idiotropiscis lumnitzeri. Lineage (NCBI taxonomy): Eukaryota > Metazoa > Chordata > Actinopteri > Syngnathiformes > Syngnathidae > Idiotropiscis > Idiotropiscis lumnitzeri. The sequence goes on from NC_142406.1 coordinate 8,889,141, forward strand.
ACATGAATTCCAAAGCCCAGGATGCAAGCCAAAACTGGAGCCTAGGGAGGAAGGAGGAGGAGGGAGAGGGCCCGGCGGACTAGTGGGGCCAAAACAAAGAAAGCGTGAGAACCAGGCAAAAGCTTTCAATTAACCTTCATCACCCACAGCAACTATATGCGGACTCTGCGGTTTGTGTGCTATTATGTTTTTGTCACGCATCATGCTGTGTAATATTACGAGTCGAATATAAGCTAGAGTGGACAAGCTTCGCTCAGAAACACAAGGTGAAAGCGACAGGGAACGGCAGGCAATGCATAAGTACACTTGATGCATGTTAACATCATTACATGCGCCTTTAGGCTCCCTTTACACGGCCTGTAAAAGTCAGCACTTTTACACCTCTTTTCCAGGTGGCCAGTTGGTATAAACGTGTTGCTGCGTGAAAGCGCTCACAATGTTGAAGCTATATCTCCCTTTGCTGGGTTTTGTGTTGCGAATAAATGTAACATGCCGTATTTATACACAATTTAAAGTATTTATGTACGAGCCTTCTGAAATTAGCCATCAGTGATTACAACCTGTTAAACACAATATTGACTATTAGTTACTTCATGTTTCGAAGAAGACACTTGGGTCCAGTTGTATTAAATCTGAAATCGATTAGAGGAATCCGGTGGTGCTAAATATAGATGTATACATCAATCATGTACTATTTATGCGATCAGAACTTAATAGGCTCATATTTACAATATGAATTTATATTAATTAAAACGTTACAATTATAAAAAGCTAACGAAAGCGATGAACATGACCCTTTGCGGCTTAGTCAGCAAAGCGAACAATGAGGGAGCGTTATAGCAAACACAGGATGGCATTTTTTTTCTTTTGAAAGAAATGCACATTTGGAACATTTTTGGGATATTGCATTCACTGTATTTGTTTTCAGTGCATTCGACCAATTTATGCTATTCAACTGTAGTGACATTTTCCTTGAACTAATTCACTAGCAGCCCAGGTAAAATGAATGTCCTTTTTTACTTCTATACCCGTCAATGGCAGTGAATGCGTCAATGATGATTGCTGTGGACGAGCCAAAAGGCAAAAGAAACTCGTATGGAAAGACATTAACACTGGGCAATTTATGACGCATTGTCTACAGCAGGTGTGGGCAAACTACAGCCCGGGGGCCACATGCGGCCCGTTGAATGTTTTAATCCGGCCCGGTGAACTTGGAAAAAAAATTCAATGAATAAAACTTGTTAATGTTTTATTTTCTAAATACTGTGGTGTGTCAAATACATATATATTGTTGTAACTCTTTTGTTCATTTTCATTTAAAATTAAATGTATTTTTTTTTCTCCGATGAAGCGAGGTTACCAAAACACTCCATCCATCTACTCCTGGTCCGGCCCCGCTGTCAAATTTTAGAACCCATCGTGGCCCACCAATCAAAAATTTGGCCCACCCCTGGTCTATCGCAATCCAGCTTCATTTTATTGCAGGAAGATCCACAATTTCCAAACCGATGCATGCTGGAATTTGAAATTGATTCCAATTTAGCAGATTTAGCAGTTTTGTTGCTGACCATTGAATCTGAATGCTCTTCACGGGAACAACTTGACTGTGCATCTATGTTTCGCAAATATAATAATTTAAATTCATTTACATTTGGATGCTTGGATAGGATGCAGGTCATGATTAGATTGCAGATGCGAGGTTAAAGGTTAAACCTTTAAACTTCATCCTTAGCCATAATGGCTTTAAAGTTCATTTGTACTTTGTGTGTTTCTGTATTCATTGTGTGTGTGTGTTTGTACCCCGTGAGTAGCTGACTATTAGTTCCACTTATCTCAGCACGGTAATTGGCCGTCCATTGATGGACGGGGCTCCCTCTTCACGCTCAGTGGACCCCGGCACTTTGTCTGAGGACTTGGAGGCGACATGCTGGCAATGGCGCACACGCTTAAAATAGCGCATCAAATCAGCCATGCTCCAGCGAACGCTGCTAACATGTGGGGAAGAATAGAGAGCTAATGGTGTGTGAGTTTATGTGCGTGTTAAACTGTGTGTGTGTGTGTGGAAGGAACTCAGTGGGTTGCTAAGGTTCTCTCTAGGGAGGGCAATGGGTTAACTTGGTTAACTAGAGGTGATATTTAGTCATGTGCACTCCCCTCCCTTTTCTCTCCTCTTGCCATCCATCATTGTAGAGTCGCATTTGTTTCTTAGTATCTTCTTACCCCTTGTTCTTCATTTTTATCGCTCTTTTGATCTTTTACGCTTATGCCCACCAAGTCCCAATTCCCCCTAGGTGAGTATGTGCAGTGTTCCCGCACAGATATAAATAGCAATGAGCTGGAAAAACCTCCCTCCCGTACCATACATCAACGCGAACAGCGCAACAAGCCCATCAATAGAGGAAAAGAAAATCTTCAATACATGTTGGTACATGGAGGATACCAGATTTTAAATTGTGTGGAAAAAAAAAATGACCACATCAAGATGTTACCATGACCACAATTGCCTCACTTGCCTACCCTTATTGCGCGTCCTGATCGTGTCACGTGAAACCCTCAGTTCAATAATGATGACAATTGATTTTTCTTTGGCTTTGTGTTTTGTTTTTATACTATTGGGCATTTTCACCGTGACGCCATACAGCCGGAGTGTTCTCTGAAGGATGAAATGACTTGGATGATGATTTTAGCCTTCTTCTCTATTGCCGTACTTTGTGTGAAGTGTGAGTCGAAAAGAAGATTTTATGTCAAAGGGAGACAAAATTCCAGCCATAATCTTTATTTTGTCTGGCAAAGTAATTCCAAACTAGATTTGAAATTCAGGTAAAAATAAGTGTGCAGTGTGCATAGTCAAATAGAAAGGGATACTATGAGTTTATTTTTTTTTATTCATTTATTTTTTTTAAATGAGTAAAATGTCCATTTTATTGAGTTTGGTCAGACTACAAATGATAAAATGTAAAATGTAATTTCCATTCAAATACAAGAACCAAAATATTTTAGGGAATAAATACCTTTTATTATTATAGATTTGAAGTTTATCCAACAATTTTTTTCCCCTCCCTGTATTCTGAAAATTTTGCTGCCAGTTTCCGGAGTCACTCCAGCCTAGAGAAATGACTAAGGGAAATGGACGAGGACACGAAATGCACTTGTCCTTTTGTCAAGGCTGCAGTAACATCAGAAACTATAAGCAAGGGAAGAGAATTTTGTCTTTACTGGGGGAAAAAAAAACATTTAGAAGAAACTAAATGTTTTTCCGTATATTGTTGGTATGGCTTACTCAGAGTCTACGCTGGATTCAATCATATTTTATTATTAATATTATTTTTTGAACGGCATGGAGTGAAAATAAAAATTTTGGGGGCAGTATATCTCGCAGCGCAATCTAAACACACATTTTTATGATTTTCAGTTCAGGTCACTTTTCAACCACCTTAATATCAAGGACGATTAACAGTGAAATTCTTTAGCGCGTCAAATTATATTTACGCAAATTGTTTCATTCCCACATTCACACCTATGGGCCATTTTGAATATTCTGTTCGTTTAACCGCAAAAATATGCAAATAATCTTGTGGCTGGTTCGTGCGTGTAAGCCATCATTACTGTCATTATAACATCACACACTCAATTTTGTCTCAGGCTTTGTCATTTTTTTTCAGAGCCACTTTTGTATAGCTGGTAAATCAGTCAGCTTATCGTGAATGTGTCAGACACTCATCCTTTCTTCTCCATTTAATGCAAGCATTTAAAAAAAATAAAATTCCCCATCCTTATAATTAATATCATTCTTCAAAATGGCTCTTTTCTTCCCTTGTCTTCCTAGCAGCCCTATGCTCCACCCCCTCATCCCATGGCTCCTCCCAGCCCCAGCACCAACAACTGCAGCCAGGGAGCGGCAGAGCAGCTGAGTAAGACCAACCTGTACATCCGAGGCCTGCCACCCGGGACCACCGACCAGGACCTCATCAAGCTCTGTCAACCGTAAGTACTGGGAACATTTGCATTTCCATATAAAAACGCCAGTATCGTTTTTCTTGCTGCTGTGTTTTGCAGTGAATAATGTACACGTCAAATCAAATGAATGAAGTCCATGCCGTTCATGTTTTTAAATGAAATAAGAAGTGTCTGAGCCAGGAAATGAAATACAGCACACTTGCACATTTTAATCAGATAATGCAATCATATTAATGCTTACCTTTTGTTTGAGAATACTTGGAGACGTTCTGTTTATCAATGCCTTTAGCATTTGCAGCTATTTAGTACTGCACTGCATAATACTCAGAGCTGATTCCATAATTTGGCATATTTTAGTCAGCTGCAGGAGATAGAGCGCTTAAATTAACTCGCATTGCATTGTGCAAATGTGTGAGCGTGTTAATGGAAATAATTATTAATTACAATTTGGATTACTTGGTCGGAGACTGGCGCAATTATGACATGTATAATTTAAGTTCACCTCTCACATTTTCGATGCGACACCATGAATTGGACGGTTGTTGGATTTATATTGTGTTTTGGTCTCTCCTGTGGAATTAATCTCCTTTAGCGGCCTAATCTTTGGTGTTGGCCTTGTCAAGTGTATTTGCTTTTTTGTGCTCAGGTCGTGTATATTACAAAAAATTAAAAGCACGCTGTGTGACCTAAATAGATTTCAGGCTGGGTAACAAAGTGAAAATAAAATGCACTACAAGGTTTTGTGAAGCAAAGAGCAGCGGCACAGTTGGATGATAACTGACTTTAGATCAAAATGCACTAAGCAATACCTGCGACCCAATTTCTTTTCATTTGATAAACCATCGCACAAAGTGCTTTTGATTGCCATGTAAGAGCTACTGTCTGTAAGAACATCATTTAAGTCGGAACAACCGGCGTCGATCAATTGTTGTGCTACAGTACTTCTATTCCCATTTCCTCGCCACAGGAGCGTGGGGATGAATCCCTATTGCATAAGTCCACTTCACTGTACTGTGCTGTTTGGATGGGAATCAAACTGGAATTCTTCACACAGTTATGGAGAAAATTCAAACCTAAGCGTAGTCTTGGAAATATGCTTTTTTTCCACCCTCCACAAATTAAAGAAATTGTGGCACTGGTACTGTCGACTAAATAGAAGCTACATGATATTTAGCATTAGATCACATGATCAGCAATGTTCACGAAAATTTGCCAAATAACTAAGACTGAAATTAAAAATAATTTTCATTAAATAAAATAAAAATAAAAATTGTTTTTCATGGGCAAAAACCAACTGAAAATACATCTTAGGGTTATAAAACTAAGTAAGACAACTCTTTACTAAAATTATAAAGAAAATGTCCTTTGCTTTTGTCCTTGTCAATTAATTAACTTTCAGGTTTCATTTTGAATTTAATTGTCAATTGTAATTTTATTTGACTTTATTATGCAAATTTTTTTCAAATCATATAACACTCGCCAAACATTCTGCATATTACAAAAAAATGAATACGACATCTAATTAAAACTGCGTATTACAAAAACTAATACTAAATCTAATTAAAACTATATTACAAAAAATAGTAAATCTAATTAAAAAAACACTAGAATGACACATTTTTGAAAAAATAAAAATGAACAAACGTTCTCTTAACTGAATTTCAGAAAACAAAAATCAAACTGAAATATAATCAAAGTAGAATGAAAAACTCAAATCTATTAAAACCCTGACAATCACATTTTTCTCTTCCCCTCCTTCAGTTGTCTTCATAGTTGCCGTTTCCATCACAGGATGTAATTAAGCTCTCAAAATGCCAATTTGATAAAACTAAAATGCAATTACCAAGCAACACAATTGCAAAAGGTCGCGCACAATACAGAACTACGCACAAAAGGTCACGTTCAATCCTGTGTGCAGCCAATTACACTGCGATCAACTATTTGTCCTGAATTGTAGAGCGCCACAAAGGTACTCTTACAGTTCTGCAAAATGTTCTCGATAGAGAAACCACACAGGCCTGCCTGTACAAAGCTCAATAAAGCCTAATAAATCCTAGATTGGACCACCTCCCTGAGGAATCGCAGACCAAGACCTCATCAAGCTCAAACACACAGTTATTGGCTCTCTATGAAATTCTCTCGTTCACATACCGACACATAAAAGTGAACACAGATACACAGGCCTGTTCACATAGAAAATATGAAGAAAAAAAACGACTGTGGTTGCATAATCCTTTCTTGGATTTCTTTTCACTGAAGTCCCGGTTCATGTGGCCAGTGATTCAACAATTATTTTGAGATGGGAATGTGTTGTCCATTCATTGTCCCAGTAACTATGTTAGAAGTCCAGTGATGTTTTTTTTTTAACCCATACAAATTCCTTTAGCCTCAGAGGCCCAAAAAGGTTTGAAAAAAAACAACAATAAATACTGTAAATACAAACACACACACAAAAGCCAGAGAAAAGCAAATCACATTTAATCTGCGAAATACTCACTGAGTTGTACTCTCGCCTGACGAGAAATGATTTTGCTGTACAAAATGCAAATTCCATCAGAAATGCTTCAGTTTGTGGCACTTTGCATGCTAATTCACACTCCGTGCCTGACATGGATCTGTCCTGCTGCCCTCCAATGGACCCCTTTTCCCAACCCCATCATTTTCTGTCTATGTGTGTTTTCTATCAAAGTGCCCCCAAGGTTGCCTGAGGTGTGCTGTGCCAGGAAAAATTCAATGCCTCTGAAACTAATTAGCCATGCAGTGTTCCAGTGGCAGGCGGATTGTAGCATTCGACTAAAGGTCAGAATCTGGAGTCAGGAGTACCCCCCTTTCATGCCCCCCTCTAACAGCCTACATATCCAGACTTGTCAGCTCAACCATGTTAAACATTAATGCTGACTAAAAATGGCACTGGGGTTTTTAGATATTAAAAACTTTCTATTACATTAGCTGGCTAAGCTGTTTTTTTTCTTATCAGTATCATGGGCTTGTCTGCCATTTCGAAAAAAGTGTGCATGTGCACTGTGCATGAGCGCGTGTGTGTGTGTGTGTGAGGGAGCGAGTAGAGCCAAACTGTTGCGTCGCACACAAAGAAGACTGCCATGCTTTTTTTTTTTTTTGCCACTATCTCAATAGCAGGCATACCACTGCTGAAGTGATGCATTTTTGACAGCCGACCATGTTGTTGCTCCCAAAGGCTTTGAAAGATGCCAAGAAAAGCATTTAAGCTGTGGTAGGACTCCCCCCTCCCCTGTTATGAACTGTAATTTTTCACTGCCACAATCTTGGCACATTTTCATTAACCTCCTAAAGTTCACACTTCCTTCTTGGAAGAAAAGACCTTTCAATTTCTGAATTATGTATTAAAACCACCACACATAATTAAAGTATGTGTTGTTTACTTACCACAAGCATCGTGTAATAATTTCACAGTTTCCCCTGAGCCATCATGTTAAAGAAAGTCATGATGGAATAAATCCTCCTACCCCAGAACACGAATTCTACGTTGACCCGGGTCTACTCTCCACTACTGAGTGCTCTTGTAGTCTCACTATACACTGAAATGGTGTCACAATAGCTTGAAACTGCTATTTTGGTAAGATCGACGATATCCGTCATCGTCATCATCCACACCACTTATCCTGTAAAGGATCGCCTGCTGGAGCCTTTCGCAGCTGACCTTGGGTAAAAGGTGACGACACCGGAACTGGTCGCCAGGCACACACAGACGTCACTGAGTGGGAACACCACGCTGCCCGCACACAAGTCAGGCGTGTGTACCACTACACCATTGTGATCCATTGTGGTTTAAATGTTCTTTAAGATTGAGTGAAGGTTATTTTCTCTGAGTTTGGAGTAAACTAAAACCAGGGCTTTCTCACGTTGTTTGGAATGGCTTCCCCAAAGCGGTTGAACGAGTAATTAAACGGATTGGGTGCATGCTTATTCTTAGTTTTATTCAACTGGATGGGTTTTAGATTCTTCACAGCCATCAGGCTGATATATTGGTGTACAGGCAAACCGAAGGAATGGAAAGCAGCTTTGTTGGGTGTCCAGCCAAATAGCAAGAGGCCCTCTTAGTTGCCTGGCTATGATTGAACGAGGAGGTACAGAACAACCGCTTCTGTGAGAAAAAATTCTCGTTGAGGCACAAGGCCAAACCAAAGCTCAACATTAGTCCCATCCAAACCAATGATTTTATATGCCAAAATGTACAACTCAGCCTGCAGAACCCAAAAACTCCGCGGGGTAAAACAGACTTTACAAGCCATTAAACCCTCCAATGATTAAAGAGACTCGTTTTTTCTTGTTTGCAGTCCCGGTTGTGGAATCTAAACATGGTTTTAATCAGATTGTTGGACAAAAGGTTGAAAGTTAGAAAGTGAGGGATTTTGTTCCCCCTCTGGATTAACACAGACCACACATTTGACATTCTCTTTCCCCCCCAAACATGCTCATTACTTCTCATTTGGCTCCACCCTTGCACCAGTCTGCTTCTCCTCACCCAATTTCCGATCTGGAGCCAGTACTTTCAATCACAATGACTTTCCACAACCTGGCAGTGCCTGATCAAAAGAACGAGGCGAGCCAAAGCAAGGGCTAATCACCATCAATTGCCCAGATAGCCTCTCCGGTGTGTGTGTTGGCATAATGAGGCTTAGACAACAAATGTATGAGGTATGCTAAGTAGGAAAGTAAGGGGTGACCCTGGGACCACCTGTTTTACAGAGCTGGAGCCTGCATACTCAACGGCGTCAGATTATTCCGAATGACTCTCCAAGGTCCACTGTTGACACTTGCTGCCTGGTAATCAGAGATGCCCCATGTGGGTTCTGTTTAAAAACAAACTGACAGAGGCGAGATTTGTGTGCAAAGGTGTTCTGGGCCAGATTCAACGACTAAGACTGGACCACACACATGCACGTTTGGATAAAGACTGAATCACACTCTAAAAGTTCAGTCATGACCATGAAAATTGTATTTAATTTTTACTCTCATGAGAAAGGAACGAGGTACTCATAAGTGAACTCTTGAGTTTTCTCATGCACACAAAACTGAGATTTGCTTAAAAGGAATTACCACAGGGACGGTTCCTGTGTATTTCTCTTGGTTGACTGGTAAACTTGGTTTACTGGGTTGTTATTGTTGTGTAAACAAACAACAGATCGCTACAGGAATGTGCAGATTACGACATGCTGAGCAGAAGCATCTGCTCTCCTTGGAAACTGAACAATTTTGATGTGTAAAGTGTTTTTTTCTCACATCCTCCCTTTTCTCAGTTCACTCTCTCACACATGGCACTCTTCCTTTGTCACTTGCATCCTCACTTAACTCTCCTTCCCACCTTATCTCTCGCCTTCCATCATCTATTTCCTCTTCTTTATGATGTTTATCTCTCCATTTATCTGTACCAACATTTTATTGGACAGACTCAGCCGAAATGCTGAGCCGTCTTTTCCCAACAGTCGATTGTAGACTGTTGGTGAGCGGAAGAATGGATTTGACTTCAGGCTGATATTGGTGCAGAACTAAAATACTCTTTGATGGCTTCCATTAAGCCATACAAATTGCCATTAGCAACCTTTGCATCTGTTTCTGTGGCATTGTGTTTTGTGAAAAAGTATGAAAGAATGCAACTTCCCTAAATGAGTCATTGATCGTCTAGTGGCACATTCACTTCATTTGTGCAGGCAGTGTGGTTTGAGTTCCCACTCAGTCTTGGTATGAATGTGAGAGCGAATGGTCGTCTTTGATTTTTGGACTATTTCAATCCGCCTTTTATTAAAAGTAACAAATCTCCTGCACGCTGTCAAAGTTGACCATTCCAGCCTTTCTTTAATCGAGCTAACTGATACATTTGAAACCATCAACCATTCCATCCCACTTGTTTGATTGCATAACTGGATGGGCATTTAGGGTACGGGGTCGGGCTGGGTGATATGGCTGATAAACTATATTGTGACGCAAGTATGTCAAATTGGTCCATATCGATATTTATGGAATTTTATTTTATTTTATTTTCTTATTTCCGAAATGGGAGGGAGTTTGTGACGAGTTGAGCTGTGATAGGTCGAACCTGCTCCGTTATTTATTTTTGATCGATAATTTATCGATTCCATTTCCTATTGATATCAATCAACCAACTATCGTGATACATATTGATATCGAATTATCTTCACACCCCTAGTACAGGGTAAACTGGTTTCACTTCTACTGAACAAATACATCTTTTAGTACCTGTGTTAAAAATCATGTCTCTTCAAACAAAGTTCATACGGAGTCCCTCAGGCTTCCATCCTCGGGCCACTTCTGTTTTCATTGTACCTGCTCCCTCTGGGTCACTTGTTCAGGCGCTTTGATGAAATGTCATTTGCCATTTACTATGAAGGTGACACACAGCTCTAGTTCTCTTCCAAACCCAAAAACTTGACCAACTGCATCCTCACAATTGTTATGCACCTGAATAGTGCATGAGTTTACGTCCTCTCACCTGGTGCACACCTGCATATGTCTTAATTCACTATAAATACTCCGCTTATGATGAACACACAGCCTTGAAAGGTAACATGGCTCCACTCTCCCCATGAGCTCACCACGTGTGAGCTGGGTGGCAGGCGAAGGTGGAGGTGCTTGCTAGCTCTTGTAGCTCTTGGCATGTGGAATGGTATCTCACTGGCAGTTCCAAATAGAGATTGTTGAGCTTGCCTCAAAGCAGAGTTTGGGTTCTTCTGGCATCAGGACTCTAGAGAGTTGTTGTCTCTTATTAGACTCTGGATTTGCTAATGTTGATAGGCGTTGAGGAGGTATGGGCATACTTGACTGCTATGTTGGGGTTAATCCCAGTGGATGAGAGAAGTGGCCACTGTCCGCCGTCAGGGAGGAGATCCTGACTCTTTGCTCTGATGGTGAGGGACATGTCTGTCCTACCTGGTAGGCCCGATTGTACTTTGGGGTTCTGTCATGTTGTTTTAGTTTTTATTGAAGATACCAATGCTTAACATTATACATCCCTGACTTTTTCCTCACATGATGTGGTTGGTCTTGGTTTCATCAAACTGCAATCTTCAACTCTCAATGGAGCGGTTCTCAGCAGACTGTGAAGAGGTTAGAATAACATTCAGCTTCTCCAAATTTGAGGTAAAATAGGAGATTGACAAACAGATTGGTGCAATGTCTACAGTGATGCGTATCCTGCATTCGTCTGTCTTTATTTACTGGTTGAGTTACTTTCCCAATATGACATATGGCCACTAGCTACAAGGTTTGACCGAAAATACAACATCACAAAAACAAAGTGGCTGAAATCAGTTTGCTTCGGGTGTCCAGGCTCTCTGCTTCAGATAGGGTGGCAAGCTTGGTCATATCTTCCGATGATCTAGATCAGGTAGCTCTGGTATCTTGTTAAGATATTGATGTCTCCCAGCTCATTCCCTGGGCATTACCCGGGACACACTAGTGAGACTAAGTCTCCTACGTAGCCTGGGACCGCCTCAGGATTTCAGAAGTATGTAACAAACTGGTAGCCCTTGGCATTAATCAGCACCCAATAAGTAGATTACAGCTTCAAAAGGGTTGTCAACCCTGCAAACAATGTCACGCAAAACGTATCAGAATATTTTTTTTTTTGTTGTTAGTCATCTGTATTAAGTATGCTTTACTGTACACTCATTTGCTTAAAAAAAGGCACATACAATTACACTGCACACAGAATAATGCACATTACCCAATGAGCTGTGGATTACAGTTCTGGCCATGCGCAGTTAATTAAGTTATTGTTCATGAGTCTATAAAATGATGCATGTAGTAGTGGTTGTACAAATTAGTCGACTCGTCACCATTACTACTTCACTCAATGACGGTTAGAGCTTGACATTGACTGGTCATTAATCACACACATGCGCTCGCATTAGTGAAATGTCTCCTTCACCTTAATTGATTGAAATTGTTTTCTGCTTCTGAATGCGCCACTTTTGGGAGAACTAGGGACAAAGAAAAAAGCCAGGCTCCAGTAGGATAAGATGACTTAATCGCAAATTCCCCACCTAGCGCAATCCACTGCTGGGATGAGCCTACAATGGGGGTAGGTCAAAAATGTCGGTGATTAGGTAAATATTTTGCCATGAATTTCTGTTGGAAAATTTAAATATGAAAACGTGCTGCTAGTGTTCCATTTTACTCGAATAATATTTTACATCAAGAAACAAGAGATTACTACATTTTGTGTTTAAAGGTAACAGGAGTGGCGCGATGGCTAATTTCTTTCAGTGACATAAATAAGATCACAGTGGATTATGATGGAGGATGAATAACAGCTCCAAGGCCATGTGAAGTACTCAGTGGTGTACTCATGACGTCAACTCTGTGGTGGTGGAGCGAACAGCTGCTCTGCCTTCTGCCAGGTGTCCAACATCTCGCCTTATTTGTCTTTGTGCCATTGTGTCCAGCTGCCTCTCTTTTTGTACTTGAAACTTTACTTTCATCACTCCTCTTGTCCTCTCTTTCCCATACATAGGCTGATGTTTGTACGTGCAAATACTCCAGTTCATAAAGGATGTTTGCTCAGTATAGTTTTACTATGGATTAGTTCAAATACAATATGCATATTAATCTATTGACCGGCAACTAATTGATTATCAAATTAATCAACAACTAATTTATTAATATATCGGTGAATTAATTGATTAAATAATCGGTTCTAAAAATATTCAATTGTGACAGCTGTGAATTGGTGATAGAAGGATAAGGTCAGAGTTCTTAAGTTTCAGTGGCCCTTCCAAATAGATAAGGTCTAAGTACTCTGCTACTTCCAGCTGTCCAAATTTGGACTTTTCTGCATGTAGTGACGCCTTAGGAACAAGTTGGGACTTGAGCCAACTCTCTGGCTGCCCACGGAAAGCAAAAAGCCACTCCTTTTACCCTGATGATGGAAACGGAATAAGCCTGGACCATTTCTTCTCCATTCAGTAATGTCGTGTGGCATCCCAGCTCCCCTCTACATTTGCGAACGCTAAACTCAGGTTCTATTTTCATACATTCAGTCAGCGGTCAACCCAACATTATGTTTCACACCCACCAAGGGTTTGATCCACGATTGCATCACAATGATCAGCATGGGATTGCCTCTGGACAAAAGGAGAAAAATGAAGGCATCGGAACAGGAAGGAGCAATGCTCGATTTTACAGAGATAATAAGAAAGAGACAGAGAGGAGTAGAAGCAGGAGATAGGAGAAGATGGATGAAGAGGGGGAGGGCTGAGGGCCAGCAGAGTCAGAGATAAGAGGCTGTGAGAGTGATTGAAATAGGATTAGCCCAGACAGGCCCTGCATCCCGGCCACAGCATCACAGTGTTAAACCTGCGCTTCACAGGGACTGCCTCTGTCACATCAAAGCTTCCCCCAGGCCTGCCTGCCATTGAGGCCACGGAGTCGCCAGCAGGGTCGTCCGCCGCTGCACACCACCACATCCATGCATATCACCCTCTTACCTGTATGTCTCCATTATGGGCAGGAGGCTGCTGCCTACTTCCACTTGCCTTTTCATCTCGTAGCCGTACTCTTGTCGGGCCTATTTGGACCAAATTGATGGGCCATCTCTTAAAATTCAGTGAGGCAAGGAGGAATGAGTTGGCATTTGGAATACTGTGTAATACTTCCCCCAAATGTATGACAACCGTATCACCATACTGAAACGTATAGTTGTGCCCGGAATTATTCAGACCATGGCCAAAGTTGAATTTAAAATGACATTTGTTCGATGGCTATATTCAGATGGAAATGACACAAAGAAGTGGTGTTTATAAATATTAATGAAAAATATTCAGCATTTTGAAAAATGTTTGATCGTTCAGGAAATTAAATATTATGCACTCTTCGAGGCTGCCATCAAACTCCAGGACAATCGAGGCATTTTAATCAACAAAAAGAGTTGAACATTGGATGTGCCTGCATTTCATTAAAGAGTGAATAGTGTAGTTGGAGTTTTTATAGCATCTGTCCCCACTAGGGTCAAGGGTGAGCTGGTATCTATCAGAGTTGAGAGGCGGTTACATCCTGAACTGGATTCCAGTCAATCTCATGTAGACCAAAAAAAACCCACTCCTACTCACATTCACGCCCAAGGATTGTTTATTCTGCAATTAACTTAACATGTCATCTTTTCGAAATGTGGGAGGAAATCGTTGGACTCTGAGAAACTCCCTCGCAAGCTCGCAGAGACCAAGCGACGCTAATAACAGCTGCTTCATATTAGCTTCACAGGTGTCTGACCAAGGGAAAATGTACCGCTTTGTATTTCCTGTTGTGTTGTGGTAGAGAATACAGATGCCCATTACCAATATGGCCTGTTTATCTACTGAAGAGTGACAATCCGCTGATTGTGTGTGTGCATGTGTGTGTGTACTTATGCAGTGTCTGAATTTGTAGGAAGTGGTAGTTTTCTCTCTCAGAGCTCATCAGTTCAGAGACACCACCCACCCCACCGCAGCATGCAGTAAATAGAGTCCCCGCCACTCGTTGAGAAATGGCACAATTATCCCCCACTGGTGAAATATGGGCCGGGATGCTTCACTGCTTTTTCCACACAGAACATGTGTGCGTGTGTGCGAGTGTGTTTGTGTATTCATTGCATTATGGGGACATATTACAGATCTGTTTCCATAGCCTCCTCATGGGGACCAAAAAATGGGGAACTATTTTGAATTATTTTTGCAACTATTCTGAACATGCCTGTGAAGTTTGAAACATTACAAGCACGGTTTCTCCAAATCTGGTTGATTAGGCAACACCTGGGCCATTTTGAATATGTTATTAATCGTCGGTGCACTTTGGATGATTCAAGCACATTTTAGGATGAACCGTGTATTTGCTAATACAGACTGAAACAGAACCACAAAAAAATTTATAACACCTGACATTATTGCTTGTAATGCTCCAAGCCTTTTGCAAGGATATCTCAAAATTTTCCATACTATAAACTACTACTTGGAAACCTGCGAATTTTAATGCGATGCGTTTTATTTATAAATTTTTACTGACATGCTTCAAGCCGCCAAAACCCATAGGCTCATCACATTTGACCAATGAAATTACCAAACACGTCTCAGCGGACCATTGAAACTGTCCAAATTCGCCCTCATACAGAATCTCATCTGTTTGCGTCAAGCACTCCTGTCAAGGCATTTTTTTTTTTACATGGAAGATCTTGTGGCAACATGTGAACAGTTGTGGGATTAAACTTGGATCAGTCCCCACATTGCTTGAAAAGACCCGAGTTGAGTCACTGTATACATACACAGAGTTGATGCCTAGACAATGTTGGTGTTGTGCCAAGAATCCAATCCCAATCACAGATGGTTTAAAGATTGTCAGTCAATAGTAATCTGGTGTCAGTTTTCACTGGGCATGCAGTCGGCGCTTGGCATGTTTAGCCACATTTTCTACATGATTGTCTACCACAGAGCCCCAGAGTCAAATCAGGAGCACCACCTGTAGATGTTCAAGGTATTTGTCCCAGCAAGGTCATTAACTATAGCGAGGTACAGCTTCATGCGGCCGCCTCCAAACCTTATGCAATCTAGCACAAACCCACCCTTGTTTGTTGAAATGTTTGCTCCCGCTATAGAATCTGAACCTGACTCCGAAATATTGCCGAAGTCTGCCGCAATCGATGCAGCGCTTGGCCGTCTAAAAATCATTATAGCAGCAATCACTGGAACAGATTTGGGATTGGTCAACCTGAGGGAGAGATGCCCAAGACTTGTATGGGTTTTGCAGTGCACACCAAATACTTGGGCTTAGTTGGACAGTTACAATTTGTAACCTCTGATACGTTCAATGACTTAATGCCAAGATGAAGAAACAATCTCATTGCTGAATATAGCAGGAAAAATAAAGGATCATTTCCGTCTTGCCCGAGGACGGCTGATTAAATCCAAAGAATCACAAAGCGTCTTTCGCCTTTCTGCTTCTCGTCTTCGATTTCCAGCATGGAAAATTTATTTCATCTTGTGTTAATTCATACAAAACTTTAAGTGCAATCGATTCTTCATTTCGAACAAGTTAATGTCGACATATTGTTTTTGTCTCTTACCGAGAAGCTGAACTACAGGCCCCTTTGCTCAGCAGTCATATAATCCCGGCTTGTCTATGAGCGTAACAAAGACAGGTGTTTTGGTTGTCTGACCAACATTTATATTCCCCCACATCAGCATAAATATCAATACCTTAGCAAGAGTTGACAAGTTCACTTACCTTGGATCCGCAATAAACTACTCCCAACTGCTTGGAAGAAGAACTAAAATGCGCGCATTGGCAAAGCTTCGAAAAGTTTTGCAAACTAAGCAAGCGTGTCTGGAACAATGACTTTGTGACAGCTCAAAGTCAGCGTTTACCATGCTACGCACTCCTTTTCACAAAGAGAGGGATGGCCAACGTAGCAGAAGCACAGGCTCAAAGCCTCGCACCTGGTTTGGATTGGATCCCAAACATTGCCGTTTTGGAGAAAACGAATTCTATTGAGTCATATTCTGATTTATTGGAAAAGAGAGATGGTCAATGTCGAGTTGACACAAAAACGTTTTTTTACTCCTGTCAGATCCAGTATTAAAAACATGTTTTGATCAGAATGCCATGTACTAATATAACCACTTAACTTCTACAGGACCTGTATTAGACCTTTTTGTAAAATGTTCAGTGACTCTCAGAAATGTCATTGAGCAATCATCCATACTTGAGCTTATTAACCTCAAGTGGCTTCTCTCAGTGGCCTTTAACAGTAATGCTACTTTACAGTTCCTAGTACTGAATAAATGACTCCAAACAGAACGGTTGACCGTAGAGAAACGTTTTTTTGCCCAACCACATTGTAGCAAGCATCGGGTTCTTCAATCAAAACAACTCTCAAAACTGTTTATCTATTTTTTTTTTCTGTCTTTGCAGATATGGAAAGATCGTGTCAACAAAGGCCATTCTGGATAAGAACACCAACCAGTGCAAAGGTGGGTCATTGTTTGCCTTATACATTTAACCCGCAAAATATCAACTTTCAGATCCTTCGTAACATCTTATTTTGACATATGATTTGGCTGACAGTCTTTATGCGAATGCTCCGTTTGCGTTTGCACATTTAATGGTGTGCACATACCGTCCTGATATTATTGGCTCAATGCTAATTGTTCCGAGAGCAGACATTGTACACACAGACGTGCTTAAACGTACCCGAGGACAAGACTAATTAATGAGCGAACAAACCAACCAGTCGTGGATCAGATTTAATTACTATTATTGTCGCATTCATGTTCTCGGTATGCTTCTTCAGATGCCCTTTTTTTTCCATTTCTTTTTTCTATTTTCAATTTACTTATAATTTTTTGGGGATCAAAATATGTACGTATGACAGTGTGAGTCTGTGTGTGGGTTGTGATAGTGCTGCACAGGTGTGCCTTTGTGTGCAATTAGCGTGTATGTTTATACATCTGCTTTTTGTCCTTTTGTGTTTAGCTGCTAGCAAATATGGTCGGTCTTAAGGGTTGGGGTGTGAGTGACACGGCGACTAGAATGATTGGGGTGAGTGTGCGGCTTTGCCACTTGCCCTGAGGTAGCAAGCAGCGCTGTTTAAAAGCGACTGACGTTCAATCATTCTATAATTGCTTTATGCGTGTCTCAAAAAGCGGTGGCCTTCCAAAGTGAACTTGGCTTCTTAACCCACACTTGAGTTTATCTTGCCATGTCTGCTTGGGGTCAAAATGTATTTGAAAAGAACCATTGCCTTTTAGAAGGAACTATTAGGGTGTGGGGGTGGGTGATGCGATAAAATCGTTAGGTAAATAAAATTTAGATTAATGTCCAGAGTAAACACTTTCACTTTGACAGACCTAATATATATATATTTATATATATAAATTAAAGTGTTAACTAAGGTGATTAATCCAAAAATGTCTAAGTCAGTTAAATATTTTAACTCAGTTAACTCAGTTTGATTGACTTAAGAAATAATGTGCATACTTTGCAAATATTGTACCATATTAGCTGTACATCTTTAGCATATCATCTCAGAACAAAACTCCACGTTCAAGTTACCACTGCGCCTTGCAAACCAACACTGCTGTAGTGTGGCGCTCGTGGGCAGTTTTGAGAAATGATTTGAAGAAAAATGCCTGTAAAGATATCTCCATTTAGATCGTATTCAAGAATTAAAAGAAAGCTATTAGAGCAGTCTTTGAATTAAATAGACATCATATTTGGTGATTTTGCATCAATTCCAAAATATTATTCAAGTAAACATCTGCAAAAAATAGTAGTTGAAAAATATGATTAATCCAATGAATCATGGAATTTTTTAATTAGTTAAAAAAATAATCACTTGACAGCACTATATATATATATATATATATATATATATATATATATATATTAGAGCATTGGGTGTGGTGACAAAGTGGAGAGTATCTATAGGAGAACGATTCAAGTAGTGTGATGTGGAATTTTACTGGTCTCAACATAGTAGAGGTAAGAGGAGAGGTGAAGTCGCCTTATTTCTGGGATGAGGTAATAGCTTGGGTTTGATCACAGGTTATCCTTCTCCATTTCAAGCTGACCCAAGTTTTACTCCTCTCCACTTCGCACTGTGCGCTTTCCCATGAGTCACCCTCCCAGAATGCAGTGCTGCTGGGATGACAGGAAGCAAAAATATAAGCGTGCATATTTTATGAGTGGAAGGGATGGATTGCATCTACTGAGAGCGGGGTGGTGGACAGAGGTGAGATATGTTAGCGGAGACAGTGAGAAGGCTGAGTAACCTTGGAAAGGAAAAGATTGCCGTTTTGCATGTGAAAGACGAGATTAAGTAAAAGGACCTGAAAAGAAAAATAACAAAATTGCAGTCACACTTAGAAATTGCGTTTGAATAATTTGGAATAAATTTAATGATTTTTGGATTAGACACTGAACAGCAATCTGCAAATATTATACAAATATTGCCCAACGCAGGGCTATACAAAAAATACATTGTCTGCATTTTGACCTTTTATCCACACATAAACACTTTCGGGCGACTGAGAAGAAAACTTTTGTTCAACTCTGACCAGGGTAAAGACTTTTTAAAAGTCCGTTTTCAGTGTTTGAGTATAGCCAGGGGAAATATATGCACAAATATATTTTTGTTTCTCTTTTGTATCTCTAACATATATTGTATCGAACAGTAAAACACAACTTTGCAGTGTGCAATAACAAACCAAACAAAGACACATTTTATGGTATAACTTTTACCTCGTCAACTTTCAAGATTTTAATCCAGTTGTATGTTACAGTAGTATGAAATGCTGTTTGCTGATTGATCTTTATGAAGGTGCATCAGCCAGTCTATATCGTGACACCATAATCATAGAAGACAAAAATTTGTCATTTATCAGCCAGGTACAGAAGTGCAGCACCACCAATGTGGAGTAAACATTTTTGACTGGTCGGTACTTTGAACGTTTGTCATTCATTTATTCCAATAATGTCACGGCATTTAGTCGACATCAAACCAATATGTTGGAAATTTAACACAGTAAACATTGTTTATACGTAATTTTCACCGTTTTATTATGTCTGCAATGCATGATTTCCGTTTGGCATTTTTTTCCCATAATCATGCACTGCCGCCAGAATAATAAATCATAAAGCTTACGAATAAACACTTTACTTATTTAGTTTTCTGAAGTATTGGTGTAATTTAGGCCAAATGCTGAAAATTCTAATTTTTTTTTCATTTGTGCATGCACAAGTCACTACCCCGTCGCATTATAGAAATAATGCAAAGTTTTTAGCATTTATCCTACTAGTACATTTGAATATATTTCCAATTGAGTTCGAGTATACTTGCAAATACGATCAAGCGTACTTGCATGTTTGAACGTATTTTCCAGTCAAAAATTTTTACTCCACATTAGCAGTTCCATGCTTCCATAGTCAGTCAAGAAAAAAAAAAAAAGCTTAGTCCGGAGCCGTGTACTGACTGCCAGTGACGGGACCAACACTTCTGTTCAGTCAACCACACGGCTAATTGTGATCTTCTGCATCTTAACAGGAGTACCTGCTAATGCTAATGCTAATACTAATGCTAATGCTAATAATTCTGCATATTTTGATTTCTGTTGACATCAATAACATGTAAAGTTGACCCTGAGGCATTCAGCTCAGCGAGATCACTGCCAACAAAAAAAAATCAATAAAAATATCTGTTTACTCGGAACCAAATTGCAGTATAGTTGACTCAGTTTCCCTGTAATTCTTGTCAGAATGA